>NC_056726.1:622240259-622513075 GCF_019279795.1 Protopterus annectens | reverse complement strand
TTTTTGCATGCAGAACTTTGATGTTACATTACTTTCAATGAGTCAATCTATTTAAAAATGTCCTCATCCCTCATGATTCTCTCTGAGCTTCACTTGAACACTTCGCAAATACGCATTTTAAAACATAGACCCCTGGTCTAAGATTTATTATCTTTTAGCATTGTAATGTTCAGTACCAGTACACACCATCTTGCAGACATCCTTGCAATGACTCATGCCCCAGCCTGAGAAGGCCAGAGCATACTGTTAATCTGGTTTCAACAGATAATTGGCACAATCTAACATAACATCCCTTTACTCCTTTAACACTTTGCCTTCAGTTGTCTGTCAGTACACTATAATTTGCTAATAGGGAGAATGCAGTTGTAAGGCACTTGAACTGTAAGGCTGCTACTTATATGAAAAATATATCTTGCATAATCATAGCTCTGAATTAGAATTTTTTGGCATAAACCATATCATAAGCATGTTGTTTGACTCATTTGTGAAGAAACTGCAAGTTAATATGTATTTTGTAAAGAATAATCATGAGAGACACTATTTTCCTTAACAGTTCTCTCCCATTTGACACTGTCACACAACACAGGCAATTATATTTAACATTTTTTAACTTGATAGAATATGCTTCAGCATCATAGTATTCGTTGCCTACGGTGATTTAATTTTTTTATTGTAAGTTAGTCATATATGTGGCATTGCGCGTGCAGGTGAATTTGAGCATTTTGTTATTACAGCCTTTAAAACAGAAAATGTTAAAACTAAGAGTAATACCAATTATTGTAATAATACCTTGTAATGTACTAGTTCCCAGGTTACCAAATGCGGTGCCTAACCATCCAAAAAGTGTCCTCTGCTCCATGAAATTAGCCAGCTTTTCTTGTTTATAATGATAGTCACAAATATAAGAACAACAACTTTTTTGAGGGCACACAACCCCCTTTTGGCATCTATCATTATGTTGAGTGCCAGCCGATTTTATAATACCACAGTTCAAATTTGTCATTTTTTGATTTGCCATCCTGATGTGATGTGTGAAGTATGATTTGTTACCTCCTAAAGAATTTGAGCAAGCATGGTTATTTTGAGCAATGTCCTCTGCACTCCTTACCTGGGAGTAAAGACTGAAAATACTTGCTCTGCCCAGTGAATTGACCATTTATTTCTTAGTCTGCCTGCTGGAGGGTTCTCAATTATGTTGAATAGTGGAAGTGATTTAGCCCACAAAACAACATCCAGGCTAGTTTGTAGGTAACCAGGGGTAGGCACGATCACTGCAAATGTAACGGTCCTCTGTCATGCCCACCCCCGCTCCCAGTCATAACCTTTTAAGTGTAGAGTTTAACACACTTTCATGTCTAGTGTCATCATTGCATTTGCTACTTCCCACTGATGCAGTTTCTTTTTTGGCATAGCATGTATTTCCACAATTAGTGGCTGCAAGGTAAAGAATCACAACCTTTGAAAAGTCAGTCATATTACACCAAGTTAGATTAGTAGATTAGTGTCATGAAGATCCTTTTCAAATGTCACTTGTGATGCAGGGATTGGAGTCACAGGAATCCCTGCCTTAGAATGATGAGGTATATGTGAACACACCCTACAGTGTGGACTTAAAAGTGAAACTGTTTTGTCTAAGAGCAAACAGGAAATTTTCACAAGTTTACAATAGGAAAAACAAAGCAAAAAGTACCTGCTGTCACTGGATTCATTCACTGTGGTAGATGATTCGCCCTTTGCTGAAAAAGATGATTCATCTAGGGCCCCCAGATAGCAAGTCTTCTTGCAATGTGAAGAATGGATCCATGTTGGTAGTCCTGCACAGCGGATGGCAGTAAAAGTTGTGAACAGTGCCTGGAAGGTGCCTTTTCACTTCACACTCAAAAAAAAAGTTTTAACGTAAATCCAGACAATCCATCCATCCTCAACCCCTTTTTCCCATTTTGCTCATGGGGTCGAGGTGACACTTCAACAGTAACAATCATCTCGAGCCAAGATTTACTCCGCTGGGTGGCTAGCCAATCACCAGACTGCAATTGGTGATGAGACTGGTCAGTAGGTTGAGGAAGAGCTGCTTGTACAGTTCTGTGGTACTGCTGCAAGAAATTAATAAGTTTTGTACATTAAGACAATATAACATCCCTTAGAGTTAATTTGTCATTTAACACAGGGGAAGTAGCTGGAAAGGGCCATGGGTCTCCCCATAAATAGCTCATAGAGGCTCAATATCCTTGTAGTATTTAATGTATTCCTCTTACTTATTAATGCTAAGGCAAGTGCCTCTGGCTATTTAAGGTTTGTCTCAGCACAAGTCTTGAAAATCTTATTTTTAAGGGTCCTATTAACACTTTCTACTAATTCAGATGACTGTGGATGGTTGGGACAGTGAGAACTCAACTTAGTATTAAAAAATCTTGCATAACTGTCTAAGCAGGGAGCTGTTAAAATGAGTTCCCTAATCACTATTGATAGTACAAGGTACACCAAATGTAGGTATAAATTCAAATGCAGGTTTTTTTTAACAACTGTTACAGAATTTGCCTTATGATATGGATAAACTTCTATGCATGCAGAAAGCATGCAACCACCAATATAAATTACAAATTACTGACCTTTGGCATCTGAACAAAATCCAGCTGCACATTTACAAAATGCCCCCAAGGTGGTGGTAAGCATGCAGCCCTAATGTTTGCATTTTTGCTAACATTGTGTTCTAGGCATGCTGTACGATTGCTAACTACTGAAGTATCAAAGAGGATACATGAGGGGGGGAATATATCAACTGTGGGTAATTTGATTGGTTGGCAAATGATATGCCCTTACCGGGTAAGGTAGCAAGGAGGCAGGAGCCATTAGTCGGCCAACCAAATGTTGCCATAACCCATCTGCGGATTTTCTGCATCTATCTTTAAGCCACATCTGACCGTTTACCTGTGAGGCTTCAGCTTGGAAAGTTGATACATTTTTTTTAATCAAACACATCATCACTGTTAGATTTTTGTAATAGCATCACAAATTTTGCAGAAGTCCCTTCTACAACTTGCTTAGCAGCTTGATCTGCCAAATTTCCCTTTGATACAATATCTACAGTGAATATAAAGTGTCCACACCCCTGTTAAAATGCCAGTTTTTTGTGACATAAAAAAAGAGACCACAATTAAATAATTTCAAAACTTTTCCCACCTTTAATGCAACTTATAACCTGTACAATTCAATTGAAAAACAAACAAATCTGTTAGGGGAAAAAATATATATATATATAAAAAAAAATAAAATAAGCTGGTTGCATAAGTGTGCACACCCTTAAACTAATACTTTGTTGAAGCACTTTTTGCTGTAATTACAGCATTCAGTCTTCTTGGGTACACACCTGCCATCAATTAAAGACACTGATTAACCCCAAGTAAAGTTCAGCTGTTCTAGTAGGATTTTCCTGACATTTATTCAGTTGCCTGCTACAGCAAAAGTCATGGTTTGCAGAGAGCTTACAAAGCATCCAAGAGATCTCATTGTTGAAAGGTGTCAGGAGAAGGGTATACACAAAATTTCCACAGCATTGGATATACAATGGAATGCAGTGAAGACAGTCAACAAAAAGTGGAGAAAGTGACATTGCAAAGAACTGGGCGTCCCTCCAAAATTGATGAAAAGACCAGACTAAAACTGGTCAGGGGGGCTGCCAAGAGACCTACAGCAACACTGAAGGAGCTGCAGGAATTTCTGGTAAGAACTGGTTGTATACTACAACAATCTCCCATATTCTCCACATGTTTGGACTATGGGGTAGGGTTGCAAGACAGAAGCCTTTTCTTACACACACAAATGTCCAGGCCGGGCTGAAATTTGCAAAGCAATACATCAAGTCTCCCAAAAGTATATGGGAAAATGTGTTATGGTCCGAGATCAAGTTTGAACTTTTTGGCCACAATTCCAAAAGGTACGTTTGGCACAAAAACAACACTTTGCATTACCCAAAGAAACCTCATCCTCATGGTGAAGCATGAATCGTGGCAGTATCATGCTTTGGGGTTGCTTTTCTTCGACTGGAACTGGGGCTTTAGTCAAGGTGGAAGGAATTGAAATAACAGTCATTTTTGGGCCAAACCTTCAGGCATCTGCTAGAAACCTGAAGATGAAGAGGAATTTCACCTTTCAACACAATAGTTACCCCAAGCAGACATGGCTTCACCAGGAGAAAATTAAAGTTTTGGAATGGCCCAGCCAGAGCCCAGACCTAAATCCAATAGAAAATTTGTGGGGAGACCTGAAGAGAGCTGTGCACAAGAGATGCCCTCGCAATCTGACATATTTGGAGCACTTTTGCAAGGAAGAGTGGACAAATATTGCCATGTCAAGATGTGCCATGCTGATAGACCCCTACCCAAGTAGACTGAATGCTGTAATTAAATCAAAAAGATACTTCAACAAAGTATTAGTTTAAGGGTGTGGACACACTTATGCAGCCAGCTTATTGTACATTTTTTATTTTTTATATTTTTCCCCTAAAAGATTTGTTTTTATCATTTGTATTGTACAGGTTATAGGTCACATCAAAGGTGGGAAAAGTTTAGAAATGATTTATTGTGTTTTTCTTTTCTTTTTTTTTTTATCACAAAAACCTGGCATTTTAACAGGGGTGTGTATACTTTTTATATCCACTGTGTACCTTTTTCATGGGCATTACATTTAACTGTTGCTAATTCTTTAGGTAACAAGAGAGAATTTAAAAGATTATTCACAAAGAAAGAATTTTTCAATCTGAATTCCTGCTGAAGTTAAAAATTCTGTTTCCAAATCTGCCCAAAAGCACGTACTACACCAAAAGCACAGCAACTGTCGGTGTAGACATTGGCAACCTTCTTTGGTTAACTCACAAGCCCTTTGTGTAACCACTAACTCAGCTTCTTGGGCAGAATGTACACCCTCTAGTCTCTGTTGAAGCAAAACATCATTATTGGTCCATACAGATATTCCTGTGACCAGATTTCCATTTCGATTTCCTCCACAGGAACCATCCACAAGTAGACTCAGTTCAGTGTTTGGTATAGGAGTGCCCTTTGTCATTCCTAGGAGAAAGCAGATAGTCATACACACACAGTCATGCTCTTCACCATCCTCAGCAGTAGATAACAAAGGTGCAGGATGTAGAACAGCACTGCATATGAGAGAAATAGAACTAAGTTCAAATTTAGTTAGGCGTGCAATCAGGAGAAGTTGAGTTTTTATTTAAGTAAGAGAGATGATACAGAATGAGGGACGGTCAACATAAAATTGTCTGAGCACCAGTGATTGTGCAAGATTGACTAGAATGGTGGCAGCAGCCACTGCCGTTAAACATGGTGGAAATCCCTTTGCAACAGAATCAAGTGCTGTACTATAATATGTCATTGGATGATAGTTGTTACCGTGTTTCAATGCAAGCACTCCCTGAACAAATCCATTTCTTTTATGACAAAATAAAATTAGTCTTCCCATAATCTGGTAAAACTGAAGCTGGGGCAGTAGCTAAAGCTTGCTTTAAATTCTGAAATGAATTTTCCTCTTCACTATCCCAAGGGAGAGGCTTTGGTGTATCCTATTTTAACCGATTCTGCATAGTTGGAAATCCAGTGTCTGCAGTATCTGTCATATGCAAGAAAGATCTAAGCTGACGTTGAGTAGTTGGACATGGGGCTTTAGCCATTGCCTCAATACGAGATGGGAACATCTGCCTGCTACCCTGAGATAGCAGATGACGTACCCAAGATGACCATAACTCTAATTTTCTCTTGACACTGTGTCCTTTTTTCTGCAAGAATAGTTAAAAGATGTAGGATATCCAGCTGACACTGCTGAAAAGAATCGGATGCTATTAGTAAATCATTTACATATTGCACTAACACAGACCCCACTGAAAATGTCACATCTTCCAAGTCTTTTTTAGAATTTGAGAAAATAATGGAGAATTCAGTGCATCCTTCTGGCAACCATGTCCATGTATAAGTAAAAGCAAACAGAAACTGAATTTCAAGTATGGGTAGGTATAAAAAAGAATGCAGAACACACATCTATCACAAAAAATATTTTTCTTTGTGGTGTGCAACTCAGTTTTGTTGCTGGATTTGGAACCATAGGAAAAGTTTCTAATACTGCATTGTTTACAGCCCTCAAATCTTGCAGAAACCTATACATATCTTTTCCTGGCTTCTTTATAGGGAGAAATACGAGTATTACAAGGGCTTTTGAACGTTAACAGTTATTCCTTGTATCAAGGAACGAATTACTGTTTTGATTCCCTGCTCTGCTTCTAGTTTCAGTGGATAATGTGGAACTCTAGGGAGAGGTTTAGATGGATTCAGTTTTATTTTTACTGGTTCTGCAGATTTTACTTTACTAGCATGTTTAGCCCGTAAATTAGGTAACTGCTGCAGCAGTTTTTCAGGTGTCTGTATACCTTCAAAAGGGGGTCTATATCACATCAGCGCACACTAAAAATAGCGAATGCTGATATATTGAACTTCAAAGTCTGAAAGCTGAAAAATGCAAAGGAACGAATCAGGTGATCCAAAAAAAGAGAGTATACAGTCAAAATTAAGTGGGGGGCTTTGCCCCCCACACCTTCCAACTTAAATATACCAATTCTGAGATCACAACACTGTGGAGAAAACAGCAAAGCCCAGAGAACGGCCCAGCAACTTTTTTCCCTGGGGAAAAAGTTCGCTGATCTGTTCCTTCACTGTTTTCAGCTTTCGGACTTTGAAGTTTGATATATCAGAGTTTGCTGATGTGATGTAGACCTCTTCAAAAGGCTGTTCCTCAGCTTTTGCTAAACAAGACTGCAAATACTTCCTCTTCTGATTCAGTTGGAACATCCAAATATACTCCTTCTGGTCTCCCTAGCAATCCCTGCAGTTGGGTAGGCATTCGAAAGACATGCGTAAATGGGCGTGCCTTCATTGAAGGTTGAACATTGAGCTGGCACCTCTGCATTCGTGAAAATCTATTGCCAATCATTAGCGGACTGGAGTTCCGCTGTGGCAACCCCTAACTGGGAAAAGCCAAAAGACAACAACAGTAGTACTCAAAAGAAAAGAATGCCTTTTTTCAATTGTTCCTAAAGAAATGGGTATAAGTTCTAAAACAGGATACGTAATAGTAGCATTTATTACTCCAACTGTCTCTTTGATACTGGTATCTGACTATTTCAGTTAACATTTAATACAGACCTAGTGGCTAGAGTGTCAAAGGAATTTTCTTTTGAATTTATTTCTAACTTAACATAGGGTCCCTTTTGATCTACTGGCAGCAAAGGATCAAGATTTTTTTTATTTCTGTTTTACTACTATGACATAGTCAGTACAGTGATTCCTGACTCCTTCCAGTTTGAGAAGGCAATGGAAGAAATGCAGCATTGTTATAATTGATCTTCCATTCAATCCAGGTATTTTGGACTCACTGCATTCGCTTGTGTGGGCTGCATTCTCCTCTCTAATGTAATACTTCACCACAGTTGAAGAAAATCCATCAGATGAGGCAGCTTGTTGTTGCCAACCAGCTGCACCTTTTTTCCCTCAATCAGCATTCTTAGTAAATCCCTTAGCAATTCCTCTCCCTCTTTCCCTGCCTCTGCTCCATTTCCTTGGGGCTTCTAGCTGCCTTATTTGCAAAGTTAACAGCTTATCCTCTGTATCCTTTCTCTGTTTTTCCTGATACTCAGTGCTGTGATTTGCAGCACTTACTAAGGACTCAAAAGTCCTTTCTCTGGCAGTCTGTAAGCACTTGTTTTATTTGATTTTGTACAGGGCTTGCAAACCCTGCGCGAATGCAGCTGCAGTAGCTGGCTTAGTTTGTTGTTCTGGGTCTGGTATTTCTTATGAGCTTGATTTAACACACACACCAACATGCATTAGGCTCATGAACTTGATTTTACACACACACACGCGCACATGCACACACACACCTATGTCCCAACATATACTATAGGCTCACGAACTTGATTTAACTTTAACATTTTTTTTCTTTCTCTCCTTTCATTCACATTCATTTCTTCAAAAGAACACATTTGATGTAAATCTTTATTCATTCCTTACTATTAGGACTTCGGTTCCGTCCTCGGAACCAACATGGCAGTTTCCATGCTCACCCCAGCCAAAAACTCTCAGCTAAGACCTACCCATAATGCCCCTCTCATAGTTACACCAGATCTCGTTTGCTGCATTCCTCGTCAGACGTGCCTAGCCATCTCTCAAAGCTAATTGGAAAACTGTGATTTTTGCTATAGTTTCTCTTCAAAAGTTCTTGTTTTTTCCACTATCACCTATAACCTAGCTCTATTTCCTACCCTTTACCTGTGGTAATTAAATTTCTACCATCGTTGGTACTGTCTCCTTCTCCTGCCTTCGGTAGGTCCTTCTTTACCACTTGTGGTATTTTTTTAATACTATCGTTGGTATTCTCTCCCTTTTCTCTCCTTTTTTCTCTTAGTACAGGCAACAAAGGGGTATCCTTTGTCAGACAAAGTTAAGTTGGGTTTTAAACAATGTGACAAGTGTGGGCGTAAGATGCCCAACTCAGACGGACACGCTCACTCCGTCTATTGTTTGGGCATGCCGATTGTGACATTTGTGCTAGTTTTACCAATCACAAGCTAGCAAGAACGTAAGATTAAGCTTATTTTAAAAAGTTTAATTAAAACACCTTATTTGAAGTTGTTAATCTTCTTCCTATTCATCACTGATGGGTTCGGTTCCAAGCCCTCAGAACCGAGTCGGCCTAATACCAAGCTCCCGTGCACCAAAAACTCTCGAGCTAAGCTCCTACCCACAATGCCCTCCTCCCAGTTACCCCAGATCTCGTTTGCCATGCAGCCATATAGCAGCGTTTCACCAAGCTCTCCAGCTAAGTGTTGTATTTTTTCAAAATTTTCAGTATTTTATACGTTTTTCTTTTAAAAACTCTTCTATACCTACTTATCTAAACCAGCTCTACCCATGGGTTTCTTCTTTTTACCATTGTTGGTATTTGCTTTTCCTTCTCTCTCCCTTTTTGAATTGTAAGCATTGTACTTCCTGCAATGGTAAACTCCCCAATAGTGGCCTGCATGAGGAATGTGTGTGTCGTCTGGGGGTTCCACACTTATCTGTGCAACCTCCCTGTCAGATTTGTCCGTTTCAGTCAGTGGACGCTGAATGAAAGAAGAAATAAACTTATTTTGAAAGGCTGGCTTCCTTCTCATATTTCTGAGGCTCTTTCTGCATCGGAGGTCTCAACCCCTTCATATAAGGACAAAAAACATCCTCATTCTGACTCTTCTTCACCGGCCGGTGATAAGGGCAAGCCTCATAAGCAAAAGGCCCAAAAGTCTTCCACGGAGCACAAGGTCGCCTTCTCGGTTCCGACCACCTCAGCTCCGAGTTCTGCTCCAGTGGTCTCTACAGATATTGTGATGAAGTCCACATTGGTGCCACCCTTGGCACTGACTGTTAAGGTTCTGACTATGATTTTGGCTCCAGCATTAATTGCCTGCCATTACCTCTGCACCGACGTCTCCCATCTCTGTTCTGAGATTGGTACCGACGACTTCTTCGGGGCCAATAATGGCTTCCACTCCAGCTATTCCTTCGGCACCGATAGTCCCCCTTTTGCTTGTTTCGAAACTGGAATCCTCTGTGCCGACTTTTACTGCACCAAGGACCCAGTACTTCCCATCTTTGGATCCGTTTTCAGGATGAGCCTTTAGCCCCTTTTTGGACTGACCCGACTCCCCCTCAGGAGTGGCTGTAAGTTCTACCAAGAGTCTATCTGAAATGGATGTGGTGTGCCTGTTTGATCAGCTGCTGACAGAGAGATTACGAATTTTCCTAAAACCCATCCCACTCCAGGTTTTGGCTCCATTGCCCCTGCAGCTCCCACATATTCTCCTCCCTTGGAGACCATTCAGTTCCGAGGGCCACAGCTCTGATGTCTGTGGGAGGACTCCTCTCCTCGGCACCGACAATGACCTTCTCTGATGCTCCGAGGCCCCTTTGGGTTTCGGTTCCTTCGGAACCATCCCTTCCTCAATCTCATGCTTAGGGGGTGGAACCTCCGGCACCCCAGGTATGGTTCCAGTTGTTTCACTGATTCCGTCTTCGGACCCAGGGGTGATGCCGGCCCTGGTTTTGTTTGAGGCTTCGTCCCTGGGAGCGGGTCGCAACCCAGGTTCCGGGCTCCCATTCCTCTTCGGGCGGGCCTGCTTTCCGGGTGACTGAGAGGGTGCTTGCTTTGGGAAGTGCTCCTATGTCGGACAATCCCTCTGTTCTTTCTGAGCTGCAGCTATCACAGGCCACCCCCCCCCCCCAAGGACACAGAGAGCACAAGCCTCAGGAAACCCCTGTACAGAGTAACCTCCTTTCTGTGTATTCTTCAGATGCTCCAACTGGAGAACCACCTCAGAAACGGATGTGTAAGAGGAAAGACATGGACCCCCCAGAGGAGTCCCAGACTGAGGATACAGACTATGATGATGGGGAAGGGTTTCCCCACAATCACCCCCTGACTCTGTCTTTTGGAGACATCCTGGAAATTTTGAGGCAGAGGGGTGACTGGAAGCCCTCCAATCCTTCCTCTGAGGAATCTGTATTCCTGCAGGCCTTCCGCTCTCGGCCCTCTACTTCTTGGGTGACCCCCCCCCCCCCCCCCGTCGAGGAGTTAGTCTAGCTCATCATGCACTGGGCATGGAAAAACCCTGATACCATTGAGGCCATTCCCTGGAGACCAGACAAGATACTGTCCCCTCCAGAGGAACAGCCCCATTGGTCTAGAGGCTTACCAGTAGACACTGTGGTGGTGGCAGCTGCCACAAAAAAAGACCTGGTGGAGGAAGGTCCTGCTGTCCATCTGCCCAACAGAGTGTCCCGGGCAGTGGACAGATTAGGGAAGCGAGTTTTTGCTTCAGCGACCTTTGCTGTCAGGTCTCTGAATTACTTGGCTCCAAAGAGACCTCATCTCTGGACACTCTGGAACCCTCGTGGGTCAGGTTTTGGACGGGGCATATGATAAAGTTGCTTCCCAGCTTGCTACCCTAGAGTCTATCTCCAACTCGTCCATGAGGTTGCTGTCCCACACAACCGAAGGGGTGGCTAGAACTGCGGGTGCAGGTGTAGTTATGAGACGCCACGCTTGGAGGTGCATTTGTGACCTCGCAGACTCCTTCAAGTCTTTCTTCTTGAATGTCACCATCGAACCGTCCACTCTGTTCATTTGTAAAGTGAAGGACACATTAGCCAGTTGCGAGCAGGACAGAAAAACCTTGTCTGCCATTGGCCTACGTTTTTCCAAATCTCAGCACTCTTTCTTCAGGAACCAAAGGAGTGGAAAGATATGGCACAAAAATCTCAAGGTCCTTTCTGTAGTGCATGAGGTGAGGATTCCCCCAGAGGCAGAGGGGGTTCCAATAATGGAAGACATCCCTTTTCGGGGCAGAGGGGGTCCCTGAAATCAGGACTCCAGGGAATCTTTCTCCGGACGACCTGATCTGTGCTCTTGAAGCGCTGCTTGATTGCTTTCCTCTGGAAGCAGTTGGGGCTCGTTTTTCTCTGCACCAAGCTGCCTGGCACTCTATTACAAATGATCAGTGGGTACAGAGAATAATTTCCAGAGGTTATTACATCCCTCTAATCTCCTATCCAAGATGTCCAAAATGCCTTCCTGATGTTGCACCCAATCAAAGGGAAGAGGCAGCTTCAGAAATAAGAAAGCTGCATCTAAAACGAGTCATCCAACAAGTTCCTCCAGACCAGTGCAGATCCGGTTTTTACTCAAGATTCTTTTTGGTGCCAAAAACAGACTGGAGACTGGACACCCATTATGGATCTCAGCCAACTAAACAAATCAGTAGTTCAGACCAAATTCTGCATGATCACGATACAATCCATTCTCCCATTTCCTCGTGAGGGTATGTGGATGTGCTCGATAGATCTCCAGGATGCATATTACCTCATCAAAATGGACAAGTGCTCCAGGAGTCGTCTCCGCTTCCGGATAGGAACCAATCATTACCAATTCATAGGATGGTACTAGGCTATCAGCTCTAGGGGCCTATACAAGCCTAGCCATAACAATTCCCTGGCTATTTCTTCCCACAGTATTTACTTCCCTGGACCCCTGTCTAGCAGGGCGACTGACATGATCCCCGGAGTGAATTTCCTTTCTCCCATCCAATTGGCAAGGTTCCTTTTGAAGAATTCCAAAGAGGCACTCTTCTTGACATGTTTGGGCAGTCTATTCCAGAGTCTGGGGAGTCTCTGGATCAGGAACCCATCCTTCCAGCATGTTTTGTTTATTGTGATGACAAGGTTTAGATCCCTGGAGCGTGTGGCTCTAAGGGATTGGGATTTCTTTAAATGTAGCATGTCCAACAGCTCTGGGTTTGACATGGCCTTGTATGTTAAGCAGAGATCACCTTGAGTAGACAATATGTGACAGAGTATAACTGGAGTTTTTTTTAAGACGGATAGTGTAGTGCATCTGCTTTAAGCCTGTGATTCTTTTAGTGAGCTATTTCTGTGGCCTTTCCAGTTGTTGCAGATGTCTTGAGAGGTACATACCAAATGGGGCATTGTATTCTATAATGGGTCAAATGAGGGATGAGTACAGGTGGGACAATGACCTCCTTTTTCCTGGATGAAAAGCCCTTAGTGATGAGGTGTGCCACATAGAAGCATTTCCTTTTCTTTGATTCAGAGCCCTGCCATTTGGTCTCTCGACGGCCCCCCGCGTGTTCATGAAATGCCCAGCAGTGATGACAGCTCATCTGAGACTTCAGGGATTACAGGTGTTTCCATATCTATACGATTGGCTCCTCTCCGCCCCCATCAAGTGCCTACTGGTCAGGGCTCTCCACTACACTCTAGCACTGACGGAGTTCCTAGGCATCACAATACACTGGGAAAAATCCAGCCTTCATCCCACCCAACAATTGGAATTTATAGGAGCTGTATTCAGTACTCAAACAAGCCAAGTCTCTCTTCCTCCTCACAGACTTCAGAGATTAAGGTTACAAGTACAAGTGATACTCTGTCGAAGGAAGGTGTTTGCAAGGGAAGTTCTACAGGCTGTGGGGTCTGTGGCGGCAGCCATCCCAATTGGTCCCCTAGCAAAATTGCATATGAGACTACTACAGTGGCTCCTTTTGTCCCAGTGGATATCAAGTCTCCACCCTCTGACCTCACAGATCCTTATCACCAACTCCTGAAAACAAGATCTCCCCTGGTGGATGAAAACAGACGAAACTCTTTGGTGCCACCCCTTCCAGACTCCCCAACCCAATGCCACGGTGACCACGGACGCTTGCCTGATGGGGGGGGCTCTTCCAGGCAAAGATAGTCCAAGGCATGTCGTCCAGCTTACAGGTCAACTTGCATATCAATG
The DNA here is from genome assembly GCF_019279795.1 of Protopterus annectens. NCBI lineage: Eukaryota > Metazoa > Chordata > Ceratodontiformes > Protopteridae > Protopterus > Protopterus annectens. The sequence goes on along the minus strand of NC_056726.1, from coordinate 622,499,689 downwards.
TCCTAGAGTTAAGAGCGGTGGTGTTAGCGCTCCTTCTGTCAGGAATGATTGCAATCCAGTCGGACAATATGTCCGTCGTCTGGTACATAAACGGGGAGGGACCAAATACTACCCCCTATGTCGCGAGGCCATGAGAATTTGGCATTGGGCGATAGCGTCCAACCGCGTTTTAATTGCAATGCATATCCCGGGGAGCTCCAACGTGATTGCAGACAGGCTGAGCAGATGCATCCTCCGTCCCCATGTGTGGTTTCTCAACCCAAACGTGACGGCAGAAATCTTCAGCCGTTGGAGCCAGCCTTGCTGCGATAATTTTGCTTCCCCTCAAACAAAAAATGCAGCAGCTACTTTGCCCTCTTTCCCCCAGACGGGGAGTCACCGAGAGACGCTTTGACTCACGATTGGCCTGCAGGTTTCCTCTACGCTTATCTTCCGATAACCATTGATACCCCTATTTCTGAGGAAAGCAATCCAGTTGAGATGCAAAGTAATCCTCATTGCGCCCTTCTGGCCTTGACAGGTGTGGTTTTCCTTCCTCCGGCCTCACCTGTTACAACCTCCTTGAATCCTGGACACTCGTCAGGACCTAATATCTCACCCACAAGGGCTGACCCCCCCCCCCCCAAAATCTATCCACTCTCTAGCTGACAGCTTGGTTTCTCCACTTCCATTAGTCACCAGGCAGTAAATCCTCTCTTCACCTGTCCGTGATATTATTCTGGCCTCTCATAAACTGTCCACCAGTAAACTCTACAGAGACAAATGGAAAAGATTCGCTATCTGGTCTAATAATCAGATGCTAGATCCTTTTTCAGCTCCTACAGCTGCTATACTTCAGTATCTGTGAGTTGTTTGACAATGGGGTATCAGCTTCTACTATTAGAGTCCATTTAGCAGCTATTTCCAATTTCCATAACGGCTCGGATGGCATTCCTCTTATCCACCTCCCTTTGCAAGACCTTTCTCAGGTGAGTTTTCCATAGCAGATCTCCTGTCAGGCAACCTGTGGAGACATGTAATCTCTCTCTCTACCCCCATTTGAGCCTGCGACGACATGTGATCTTAAATTCTTGTCATGGAAATCGTTGTTTCTGGTAGCAGTCTCATCAGCCAGATGGATATCTGAGTTACAAGCCTTATGCATCAAGAGCCTGTATCTAATTTTCCATAAGGACAGAGTATCCCTTCGTACTAACCCATGCTTTCTCCCCAAAGTGGTGTCCGACTTCTCTGTTAACCAGTCCATTGAGCTCCCTGTGTTTTTTCCAAATTATTCCAACAAGGGGAGTACTGTCTGCATTCATTGGACGTACATAGACAACTACACTTCTACCTGGACAGGACTAAGTCCTTCCACAAGTCAGACCAACTTTTCATTTCCTTTTCTGGTCCAATAATGGGATGTGCTGTATCAGAATGGCTGAGATTGTATTACATTTTCATACTCCCTAGCGAATTAATTTAAACCAGTTCAAATCAAAGCTCATTCAACTAGGGCCATCGCAACTTCAGATGCCTTTCACTCCAGTTCCATGGATGATATTTGTGCAGCAGCCATCCAGGCTAAACCCCATGCTTTCATCAAGCATTACAAATTGGATTTGGTCTCCAGGGGACGAGCGGCCTTCGGCTCTATGGTTTTCAGGAATGTTCTTCCGTAGGGGCCACCCAGGTTCTCCAAGTAGTTTGGGATTCTGTCCCATCAGTGATGAATAGGAAGAAGATTAACAACTTCAGATAAAGAAGTTATGTCTTACCATAACGTTCCATCTGAGTTGATCTTCCAGTCATCACACCCTTCCACCATCCCCCACCAAAGGCTCTTGGTGGATCTTCTGGGTCCTTCTGGTGTTTCAGGGTATCTGTGCAGAAATGGCTTCTGTTTTCTGTTTCTTCTATATGTTGCATGCAAACTCTATCTGAGGTAACTGGGAGAAGGGCATTGTGGGTAGCAGCTTAGCTCGAGAGGTTGTGGTGTACCCGAGCTTGATATTAGGCCGAGACTGTTCTGAGGGCTCTGAACCAAACCCATCAGTGATTACTGGAAGATCAGCAACTTAGATGGAACGTTATGGTAAGACATAACTTCTTTTTTCGGAGGCTCTATCTAGGTCAGAGGTCTCACCCCCCCCCCCAAAGACCAAAAAACATAAGGAAAAAGTCGCACTCGGTTCCGTAACTGATGGAGATGTAGAAACAGAGTCAGCTCCGTGCTTCTCCGGCACCCTCAGCGCAGACTTCTTCGGCACCAGGCCCTGTGTCTTTTCCCACTGTACCATCTATGATGGTGACTCCTCTTTCAGTTCCAGCCTTGGCACCACCAGCTTCAGTGCCACCCTTGGTTCTGACATTGACCCCTATGACTGTACCTGCTTCAGCACCATCCCCAGCCATGGTGCCGATAGCTTCTTCGGCTCCGCAAATTGACCTCAGCCCCTAAAGTCGAATATCTGCCAAGAAACAGATACCAACTTTTGGGGGCATAGGTTAACCCTTTTCTTGAAAGACCTGATTCTCCTTCAGCAACCTCCTTTAGATCCACCAGTTGTTTTTCCGAACTAGACCTAGTGCGGTTTGTGGACCAGCTTCTGGCAGCTAGGGGATTGCCCACTCCAGCTAGACCTTCTGTCCCTCTTGGCTCTGAATCCTTCACAGCATATTCTCCTGTTTATCCTCCGGCCTCTACCCAGGTCAAGGAGATCTCGGCACCGATGTCCACTGTCTCTGTTCCGACTGTGGATTTTTCCCTGTCTGCACTGACCACCCTTGCTGCATCGGCTCCGGTGGAGCCGGTGTTCTCTGAGCAGTGCTTGGCCTGTTGGCACCCTGGTACCTAGCCCGGTGCCTATTTTTCATTGGCGCTGTCTGTCCTCTGCTCCGGCTTCCAGTCTTCTCTGAGCTCCTCACCTGGAGGTGGGCTCCTCAGGGCGGGGTGTGACCCCGGTTCCGAGGTTGTCCTTCTCGGTTCTGGGCTCCCATCCCTCCTCGAGCGGGCCTGCTTTCCAGGTGATGGAGGGGGTTCTTGCCTCCGCAGGCTCGCAGTCAGCATCAATGATATCAGCATCAGAACCCCCCCCCATGCAGCTGTCTCACCCCCCTACTTTGGGATCCCGGGCACAGGAGCCGCAAGACCACCCTTTGAAGGGAACCCTTTCTCTGGAGTCCTCCTCAGGAGATCCCACTGGGGGCCATCCCAGAAGAAACTGTGCGAAAGGAAGCACATTGATTCTCTGGAAAAATTCATCACCGAAGACACCGATTGTGATGAGGGAGAAGGGTCCCCATGGTCCACCCCAGACGAAGTCTCATTCTGAGACGTTCTCGAAATCCTCAAGCAGTGGGGAGACTAAGTCTTCTAACCCTTCTGAGGAATCTGTGTTCTTGCAGGCCTTCCATGCCCGGCCATCTACTTCCTGGTGACTCCACCTGCAGATGAGCTTGTTAAGCTGATCGTGCAGCTTGCCTGGAAGGCCCAGGGCAACGTAGAACCTGTCCTCCGGAGGCCGGACAAAATTCTGTCCACACCTGAAGACCAGCCCCACTGGTCCAAGAAGTTGACAGTTGATTCCATGGTCGTGGCGGTGGCCACCAAGTGGGAACTGGCAGAAGATGGTTCCACTGTCCATCCTCCGAACAGGGAGTCTCGGACCATAGACAGACTAGGGAGGCGGACCTATGCTTCAGCAACCTTTGCCATTCTGTCGCTGAACTATCTGGCACACTTCACTCTCCTCCAATTGGACCCTAGGGGAGGCCCATGGCAAGTGAATCTGGAGATAGATGAAATTAAATGGCAGATAAGAACTGAAGCACATATATATCCTGGCCTAAATTAATATATTCCTATAAAATGTATCCTTAAACGCTTAGCCTTGAATAGATAAATAAGCGTTGTAGTATTTTTATTTCAATATGTTTGAAAAAAACGTATATATTTGTGTTTTGTTTATGTTGTAACATACTGTGTATTATAGGAGAGTATAGTAACATGGCATCGCTCTTTAAAGACAAGCTTTTTCTTAAATTGATTTTTAATTGAATTTTAATTGATTGATGCATATTTAATGTATATAAAGGGTTTTAATTGATGTCTTTGTCTGAAGAAGGTGGGACATAGTTTTCACTGAAAGCGGTAATTAAATCTGTGTTCAAGAAGATTTGCTTGAGTCTGTGTTATAGGTGCTTGCAGTGGTACTCGCTATTATTTTCAAATGTTTAGTGTTTTTTGCAGTTTGCCAACTGGCAGAAGATGGTTCCACTGTCCATCCTCCGAACAGGGAGTCCCGGACCATAGACAGACTAGGGAGGCGGACCTATGCTTCAGCAACCTTTGCCATTCGGTCGATGAACTATCTGGCACACTTCACTCTCCTCCAAAGAGACCTAATATCTGAAGTGTCCTCCTCTTTGGCGGGGGGTACTGCCTGATGAGGTGCGTGACACTCGCCTCACAGCTAGCTACCCTTGAATCCATCTCGAACTCCTCGATGTGTTTGATATCTCACACCACCGAGGAATCAGCTTGAGCTGCCGCATCTGGCATTGTCATGAGGCGTATTGCTTGAATGCGGTTGTGTGATTTCGCAGACCCCTTAAAATCTTCCTTCATCAATGCGCCTGTCAACTAATCTTCACTATTTGGTCCCAAAGTACGAGAGACACTAGTACAAAGTGAGAAAGACGGAAATACCTTGTCTGCTGTGGGCATACGCTTTTCCACCCCCCAGAGGTCCTACTCCAGGAACCAGAAGGGAGGAAAAATGTGGTTCAGAAAATCCCAAGGATCTTTTCATGACACTCGTGGTGAGCAATCCCCCCTGGGCAGAGGGGGCAACTCATCTGGAAGATGCCCCTTTTGGGGTAGAGAAGGGTCTGCGTAGTCAGAGATTCCTTCTCCAGCAGACCCTAGCAGCACTCCTGAGCAGCGGTCCAATTGCTTTGCTCTAGAAGCAGTCGGGGGTCATTTTTCTCTGCACCTACCAGCCTGGCAACTTATTACTACCGATGTTTGGGTGCAGATAATATCCAAAGGATACCAGATGCCATTCAATTTAACTCCCAGACCCTTCAAACGAATCCCCGATGTGCCACCCAATCAGGGGGAATTAGCCTTGGAAGTAGAAAAGCTGCTAAGTCATCCAACCAGTCCCACCAGACCAGAGAGGATCCGAGTTTTACCCCAGGTTCTTTTTAGTGCCAAAAAAGACAGGGGACTGGAGACCAATCCTGGATCTCGGCCTATTGAACAAATTTATCAAACCTCAAAAATTCCGGATGGTCCCGGTACAGTCCATTCTCCCCTTCCTAGGAAGGGACAACTGGATGTGCTGTATGGTGCATGTGAAATAATTCCTGCTTTAAAACTTCAGCTTGGCAAGCTAAGAACTTGGTTATATTCAACTGGACGTATAAGAGAATTTAAGTACCTTTTTATGCACTTTTTCTTTTAAAAAATACAGTATTTAAATTGATTTAAACTGTGTATGAAGGAGTGTTGAAGGAATTTTTAACTGGTTATTCTGCTCTTCAGTTATTCCCACCCACCCTGTTTTTGTTTTGGTGTTAATCTTAGTGGCATTGAAACTGCCCGCCTCAGCCTGCCTCTGGGCCCATCTCATTTGCTCACTCAACTGAGTGCAGTGAGATCATATTCTGATTTCAGGCACTCCTACTGTGTACAAAGAGAGCATCTGGGAAATAGAAAAAAAAAAATTAAGCTTATTTCCTGCCTTTCTTGTTAAGTGGTACAGACTATTTGTAGGCTTCTGAGCCCCCAAGCCCTTCTGTGTTTGAGGGAAGCCTTCTAGCTTGTTTTTTTTTTCTTGTAACTAGCCAGTTTTCTAGTTTCAGCACTCAAATCTGTTTCTTTGATCTCAGCACTTGTTCAGAGAAAAAAATAAAAAAAATAAAAAAAAAATTTCATCTGCTTTTACTGTACTTGTGTTTTTACCTACTTCTTTTTACTTTTGCATCATCTTAAAATACTCAATTGTATTTATTACTGCTTGGTGTAACTCATTCTAAGCCTTTTGGTTTAAACACTTGGGCTTCGGACCAGTTAGTTGTTTTGCACTGAGAGGTTTGTGGTCTGCACTGTTGTGGCAGAACAGGTAGCTTACATCCTTCTAGGTTGAGAACTGCTGATTGAGGGCTCAGTGTCTGTTATTCTAAAAGTGTATTAATTCTGGTTTAAGCACTTGGGCTTTCAAGCCAGTTATTTTACATTAAGAGGGTTCGTGGTCTGCACTCTTGTGGGAGGAGAGGCTGGACTCTGCCCTTCTGAGCTGGGAATTTCTGGTTAAAGGCTTATAGTGCATGCATATCTGAACTGTTTCTTACTGAAGTTGGTGCGCCTTGTTTGCTGTGGCATAGACTGGATTCGGGCCTGCTGGATCTAGCTTTGTTTGTGTAACTTGAGCACTAATCCAGACATTCTCTAAAGTATTCAATGGTATTTATTACTGCTTGGTTGTAACTTGATTAAAGTGTAGCTATCTTTCAAGTCTTTTGGATTAAGCACTTGGGCTTCAGACCAGTTGTTTTACATTAGGAAGGTTTGTGGCAAGCACTGTGGTGGCAGGACAGGTAGCTTTCATCCTTCTAAGTTGGGAACTGCTGATTGAGAGCCCAGTGTCCAAGTGTATTAGTTCTGGTTTAGGCACTTGGGCTTCAGGCCAGTTATTTTACATTAAGAAGGTTCGTGGACTGCACTCTTGTGGGAGAAGAGGCTGGACTCTGCCCTTCTGAGCTGGGAATTTTCTGGTTAAAGGTTTATAGTGCCTGAATATTTGAACTGTATCTTACTGAAATTGGTTCACCTTGTTTGCTCTAGCATAGACTAGATCCAGGCCTACTGAATCTAGCTTTGTTTATATACTTGTTGTTTGTTTGCTTGTTATTTCCTGGAAGCTAATTCACCTAATACGCAACTTCTCAGCTTCTGTGGATCACTAGTGATATCTGCATTGCTTACTGTACTTATTTCCTTGTTTCACTTGAAAGAAAGTTACTGTTTGTCGTTTTTGCATTTAGTTACTTGTATCACATTGCACTCAAGTTACCTGGCACTTGCTCACTAAAGCAATTATATAAGTCAGCACTAAAAATTAAAAGCACTACACCCTCACTCCCCACTGGCCCTTGTTTTCAATTAAGGATTTCCCAATATTATTCTAGCATGTCCAAAGGTCAGTTGTCAATCTCCTCTCCGGTCCAGCTGGTGAATCTGGGAATCTTGAGGCAATGTTATAACTGCCTCATGTACACAGACAACCCTCTCCTCCTCCCACATAACACAAATACTTATGAGAGATGCAGCTATTTAGCCAAACTGGAGGCTGAGCTCTCTCAACTCAGGACTGGCAAGACCAGACAGGAGGAGAAGGCAACTACACACACCACAAAACCAGCCTCACATAATGCTACCACTCCACTGAATCAAACACATAAACACACAAAGACATACTGGAGGCTCTGAGTAAAATTTACCTAAACAGCAGAGGCCTCCAAAGCAGACACCCAAACAACTGCTACCTCAAGACACCCCACAAGCAACACATAAACCACAAAAGCAGTGTGCAAAGCAGTCACAGCCCTTAAGGCCAAATACAACACCAAACATACTTGTCATAGGTGACTCCATAGTCAGACACACTGACGTCCCACTCACCAGGCTGAACAAGGAGAGGGTCACAGTAAGCTGCCTATCGGGCGCTAGAATCCGCCACATAACACAAGCACTGGTCACTCCACAGCAAGTACAAATATGACACAGTCATTGTCCATGCTGGTGTGAACGACCTGAGACGCACCTCCCTGGACTGCATGAAAAGAGACCTAGAGGAGCTCTCTGATTATGTAGCCCAGGCAGGTATGACCCTAACCCTGAGCAGTATCCTTCCTTCACCAAGAATGATGCCACAATATAGAGACAAGATGATCAGCTTTAACAATTGGCTTAATGTCTGGTGTCATTCAAAGGGGATCCAGTGTCTGTCTGCCTGGGATGACATGCTTGACAAGCCACGCTGCTCGCAAGGGACGGCTTGCACCTGTCACCCTGGGATTCCGGATATTGGCTAAGGCTCTTGCCACCCCATAGTGCCTTTTTAGGCAAGGCTCAAATTCTAAACCTACCACCCTAGAAAACAAAATGGGAAGAAATTGAGGGTAATGCTGCTCAATGCCAGAAGTCTAAATCTCAAAATGCACGCACTCGAGGCCCTTCTCAGTATGGAGAACATCGATGTCTGTGCTGTAACTGAAACCTGGTTCAAGGCTCCTGAGAGCACCCCGGCACTATTAGGTTTTACCTCATATCATGCGTTCCGCCCCAAAACCCGGACCACTCCACAAAAGGAGGGGGTGTATCCATATTCATAAAGGATACTCACACCTCCAGGTTGGTGGCAACGCATGAAGCTTCGGAAACCATCCAGGTGCAACTGACAATAGGCAAAACTGCTCTACAAATTGTAGCATGCTACAGGCCACCCTCTCAAACTCAGGAACCCCACACAGCCTTCCTGAAGACACTGGAGGGTATAAATGTATCTCCAAACACCATCATATTGGGTGACTTCAACTACCCGAATATAGACTGGGAACATTACTCAAGCCCTAACTTTCTAGCCCAACGGTTCCTGGAGTTCATAAATTCAAATGCCATGGAACAGCTAGTCACTGTTCCCACGAGAGGAGAAAATATACTAGATCTCATTGTCACAAACATGGGGACAAAATGCTCCACACCGGAAGTATATCCCTCATTGGTGAGATCTGATCATAAACTAATCTCACTGGAAATCCACATCCCGCCCCCACCCCAAACAAAAAGACCATAGTGAAGAACTTCTCTAAAGCAAACTTCACACTACTCAAGACTGGTGTGGTATCCTTCAAGGCCCCTGAGTCAGAGGAAACCACAACCCAAGCTGGAAGCCCTTACAAATGCCTTCTATGAACACCTCCAGGACTGCATGGATCAGGCAATCCCAAATAAAACCAAGACTCTTTCCACAAAGGGCAAACGTCCAGTCTGGTGGACCCCAGCCATTAACAAACTTTACAATAAGAGGAGAAAGCTATTACATGATAGAACAAAATCCATAAAAGGGAAGTCACCCTGATCATTATTAGTAAAAAATACGAGCACTCATAAAATCAACTAAGGCCAATTTTGAGAGAAAAATTGCCATGGATTCAAAGGACAATCATAAGGCCTTTTTCAGCTATGTTAGGAACCTGGGTGGAAACTCACAGATATGCTCAGAATTAGTCCAAAATGATACGAAAATCACTGAACCCACAGACATTGCCAACATACTGGCAGACAGGTGCAGTGCAAACTTCACCCCCCTCCCCTAAAGGAGAGATAACTATCCCAGCCGAGTGTAGCCTCCCGGACATCTCAAATGCGCAGGTGAAAGCTGCTCTCTCTAAAGCTAAAAACACAGCATCAATGGGACCGGATGGTGTCCCCGGCTGTGTGCTACACGAGCTAAATGAGGAATTAAACCCGCACATAAGGCAGCTGTTTAATCTCAGCCTTACCACAGGATACGTGCCCAAGGAGTGGCGACGGCAACTGTGGTCCCACTCCACAAAGGTGGCGCCTCACGGACCCTGGTAATTACCGCCCCATAAGCTTAACAAGTCTAGTCTGCAAAGCTATGGAGAGGATCATAATGGAGCTCATAAACAAAGATATAGGGGACTTGCAGACATTGGACCCGACCCAGTTTGGCTTTGTCAAGGGAAGATCATGCCTTTTGAACTTGGTCGACTTCTTGAAATAGTCACCAAGGCCATTGATGAGGGAAAGGCAGTCCATACAGCCTACCTTGACCTTGCAAAGGCTTTCACACAATACCCCACTCGGTATTGTAGAAAAACTTACCAGCTTAAATGTAAACCCATATGTCACAAGATGGGTTGCAAACTGGCTTAAGGACAGAACCCACAGGGTTAGAGTTGCTGGCGCTGTGTCAGACTCCAAGCCGGTCACAAGTGGTGTCCCACAGGGCTCGGTCCTTGGCCCCTATTGTTTGGCATCTACTTCTCAGAAGTACAGGCCAACATGGGAGGACTTTGGCTGACAAAGTTTGCAGATGACTGCAAACTGGGCACCATAGTGGAAAGTGCATCGGACACTGATATCCTTCAGAAGGGACTCACGGAAACAGATAGCTGGTGCCAGAGCCATGGCCTGAAGTTAAACGCCAAAAAATGTATAGTCATACCCTTCGGGAAAAACAAGGTAACCCCAAGCTACCATATAGGTGGCAATCCACTAAGCACAGAAGAGGTTATCAGGGACCTGGGGACCCAGGTTGACAGTGGCCTTTCTTTTGACACTCACATTGCTAAAGTGGTTAGAAAGACCTTCTACATTGCCCACCTGATCATGAAGGGATTCACATCCAGATCTAGTGAGGTCATTGTTCCCTGTACTCTTCACTTATCAGACCAATGATCGAGTACAATGCCCCATTCGGGATGTATCTCACCCGACATCTGCAGCAATTGGAGAGACCCCAAAAGTTCCTCACCAAAAGGATAAAGGGACTCCAAAATCTGTCATATGCTGCCAGATTGAAGAAACTCCAGCTCTATTCAGTCGCATACCGTCTGCTCAGAGGTGACATGTGCCTGACATACAAGGCCATGTCCAACCCGGAATTAATGGACATGCTCCACCTCAAAAATCCAAATCCACCAAAACCACTAGAGCAAGCGACTTAAACCTTAGCACGGATATAAATAGGACGTGCTGGAGGGATAGATTTATCACTCAGAGACTCCCTATGCTGTGGAATAAAATCCCGGTCCATGTGAGGCAGAGCACCTCGCTGACTCTGTTCAAGAGAAATCTAGACCTGTGGATGGGAGATCGTAGGTTTACCCCGGGAATCATCTCTGGGTCACTGCTGGACAGAGGCACAACAAACTAATGGGCACAGTATTTTTTCATATAAGGGGTGGCGTAAGCCACAATAATTTGGGCTAGGCTTATAAATGCCTTAGGGCAGATAGCCTAGTATAAACCTATGAACCTATGAACCTATGACCTCCAGGATGTGTACTACCACATAGAGATGGATCACCGCACCCAGAAGTTTTTCCTTCCGGCTGGGAGCCAGTCACTACCAGTTCAGGGCACTGCCATTCGGTCTCTCGACATCCCCCCCCTCCTCCCCGAGTGTTCAAATGTATGGCAGTTGTAGTAGCTCATTTTCAACTACAAGGATTCCAGGTGTTTCTGTATGTAGACGATTGGCTCCTTACCACTCCAGCCAGTAATTTTCTAATCCGCAGCCTCTTACACTCAAGGTCTCGCTCTCCGCTTGGGGATTACAATCAACAAGGACAAATCTCAAATTGTCCCCAACAAAGACACTGGAATTTATTGGAGCAGTCTTCGACACAACATCCTGTCAAGCTTCTCTCCCTCCTCACAGGCTTTCGAAAATAAGACATCAAATCCAAGCTCTCCTTCCACAGACCTATATACCAGCATGCCTTATACTGCATCTCTTAGGCTCCATGGTGGCTGCCATTACTTTAGTAGCACTGGCGAGGTTGCACATGAGAATCCTACAGTGGCTTCTTTCTGCATAGTGGTCGATCTTAACTCACCCACTCGACCACATGATGCGTCTTACAGACTGTTGCAAGGAAGAAATGCTATGGTGGATGAAGTCACAAATAAACCTTTGGTGTCAACCGTTCTGTCTTCCCCAGCCCACGGCGACCACAGACGCTTCCTTGTTAGGGTGGGGGGCATTTCCAGGGAAAGCCGGTCCAAGGCACCTGGTCCCCCATGGAAGCCAATTTGCACATAAAATGTCCTGGAACTGAGGGTAGTTCTCTTAGCATTGTAAGTGTTGCATACATCCTTACCTTCTGGGACCATTGCAATTCAGTCAGACAAACATATCAGTCGTCTGGTATATCAACAAGCAAGGCGGAACCAGGTCTTACCCCCTGTGTCGGGAAGCCATGAGGGTTTGGCACTGGGCGATAGCTTCCAACTACTTTCTTATAGCAACGCACATTCTTGAGAGTTCCAGCCTTATTGTGGACAATCTGAGCAGGAACATCCTGGTGCCTCATGAGTGGTCCCTCAATCCTGTAATAGTGGATCGGATTTTCCACCACTGGGGCAAGCCTTGCTGCAGTCTGCTTGCATCCCTCCTAAACAACAAGTGCAGAAGCCACTTTGCCCTGATCCCCCCTCAGGGGAACCCCCGAGGGATGCTGTAACGCACTATTGGCCCCCGGGTCTACTGTATGCCTTTCCTCCATTTTCCCCATTCGGAAATTCCTCCAGAAAGCTCAAAGGTTGAGAAGCAAAGTGATCCTCATTGCCCCTGTTAAGTCTGTTTCCCGTTCCTATGGCCTCATCTGATTCACAGTCCGTGGATCTTGGATCATTCCCAAGGCCTGATGTTAAGTTGTCATTCTCGCCTTCATTCTTGCTGGATGGGTTCGGAGCCGATCCTCGGCTCCGACTCTGCCTATACTATAGCTCGAGAGCTATTTTTACTGGCTCGAGGCAGCCCTATATCCCACAATACCATGCGCTAACTCCCCAGATCTCGTTTGCCGCTTCGCTGCGAGGTTGCCTTTTTTTACCGGCTCAGGTCAGTAAAGGAATTTTCAACAAAGTTTCTATTTTTTGAGGTAGTTTATTAGGTTATTTCCCTACTTTTGTTCCCTATCGATATTATACTTAATAGTGTTTGTTTCGTACGCCCTACCCACGCCTGTAGTTAACTTTTATAATCAGGCCTACAGGCTTTAGTTTTTCTGTTTACTAACCCCTGTGTGTGTGTGTTGTTGTTTTAGTCAGCCCCCTCATCTCCCCTTTGTGTGTAAGTGAGTGAGTGTGTGTGCTGATTGAGTGACTGTCTTTAGGGCAATGTCCAAAGACGTTAAGGTCTCGGGATTCAAGAAGTGTGACTCGTGCTGTCAGAAAATGTCTCTGACAGACTGTCACACTTCTTGTGTCTATTGCTTGGGGCCTTTACACCTGCAGGACTCTTGTTCTGTCTGTCACGGATTTAGTTCAAGAGTCCTGCAGGAAAAGCATAACAAGCTCATTCTAAGGGGCTTGTTAAAGCCTGATGACTCCCCGTCCAAGTCTGGCTCGGGGAAGTCATCAAAAACCGCCAAACCTCAGCTCCAGCTTCTGAGCCGAGGGCTGGTGTTGTCGAGACGGCTCCGACCTCGGTTCCGGCTGGCTCCGAGGCGAGCAAAGTGGGTTCCGCTTCGAAACCATCATCGGAGCCGACCCCAGCGCGCAAGCGCTGTAGGTCCCCTTCTTTAGAGTCCGTCAGATCGGCTCCGAGGTCCCCCCTCCTATCGGAGCGGAGTCATAGGACTCCTTCATTGAGGTCTTCCAGGCTCTCCGACCACGACATCGAGAGGGTGATCAGTAGACTCATAAAATCTCAGGCGCTGGCCCAAATGCTTCAGAGCCCATCTCACCAGACTGTGGCTCCTTCGATACAGTTATCCATTCCTCCTCCGACTCATCTCTCAAGTTCGGAGCTGGAGTTCGTCGTAACCATGACCTTGCCTACATCGGCGCCGATACCCCCTCCTTTGGCTCCAGTGTCGTCGGCTCCGACCTCTGTATTGGTTCCGTCCATGGAGAGGTCCGGGCGCCGGGACTCCCATTGTCGGCTCCGAGGGGGCGAGTGGCATCAGAACCTTGTCCGACCCCCGCTCTCCTCTCGGAGCTTCGGCTCTGGTTAGTTCGGCCCCGACATCATTCTTGGAGCCTTCTCTGTCGGTTCCGGGGGCGGTTCCGGCCTCTTCGGAGCCGGGGCTACCTTTGGTGTCTGATGGGGGTGCCTTCGAGGTGATGGGGAGTGTGTTGGACCCAGTGTCCACTCCAAGGTTAAGTTCTGCGGCTCCTCCCTCTGTAGTGCCTGTTGCGGTCTCTGGCCACCCTCCTATACCCGACAGCAGAGATCCAAAGCGTAAGGTACCCACTTTGGGTGTCTCCTCCTCTTCCGAGAGTTCCCCTGAAGTTTCAGGAGAACCCCCTAGGAAAAGAAAGTGCAAGAGGAAGCACATAGACTCCCCAGAGTCTGTCACGTCGGACACCGACTTGGATGAGTCGGAAGGTTCCCCCAGATCCCCCTCTGAGGATGTCTCCCTTTCAGACATCCTGGAGATCCTAAGACAGAGGGGAAATTGGTCCACTCTCAAACCTTCCGAGGATGAGTCGGTTTACCTTGACGCCTTTGGATCTCGCCCTTCCACCTCCTGGGTGTCTCCCCCTTTCGACCCACTAATGGAGGTAGTGGCTCGAAAGGCGTGGGCAGCTCCTGATTCAATGGAACCTACCTCTAGAAGGCCTTCTAAATTTATTTCTGCACCAGATGACAAATCCTTTCTCACCAAAGGTGTTTCAGTTGATGCTATGGTGGTAGCAGCAGCCACTAAGAAGGAATTAGCTGATCCTTCTGTATCTGTTCATCCTCCTAACATAGAGTCCAGGCCCATGGACAGGTACGGCAAGCGGACCTTTGCTTCAGCGACATTTTCTATGCAATCGCTGAACTATTTGTCATTTCACCCGCCTTCAGAGAGACTTGCTCACAGAGCTGGGTGAAACGGTACAAGATCCTTCTGCTGCGGGGTTTAAGGACAAAATAAACTCTCAGCTGGCTACCCTGAACTCCATTGTTAACTCCTCCATGCGGCTAATCTCTTATGCAGCCGATGGAGCGAGTAGGGCCACTGGCACAGGCGTTGCATTGAGACGTCACGCTTGGATGCGACTCTGTAACTTTGCCGACCCCTTCAAGGCGTCCTTCACCAACACCCCATTTGACGGTTCGGAATTGTTCGGGCCTCAGGTGAAGAATACCCTCACCAGATGCGAGCAAGATGGTAAGACTCTCTCTGCCGTGGGAGTCCGTTTTTCCACGCCTTCTAGACCTTATCCTAAAGGACAGAGGGGTGGAAAGATGTGGTTCCGCAAACCACAGAGAGTCGCGCCTGCCGCACGTGGTGAATTTCCCCCTAGAGGCAGAGGGGGGAATAATAACAGATGCCGCCCCAGGGGCTGAGGGGGTCCACAAAACCAGGGTTCCAGGGAATCTTTAACAACCAGAACTTAGAAAAACACACTTTATCATTGCAAAGCTTTCGGATAAAATCCTTCCTCAATACTAATACAAACTAATCTAAAAACCAAATGGTTTAAATACAGGTCACTGAAGAGACATGACCAGCAGTCCAAAAATCATGTGACCACAAGTATATAAAACAAATCATTAAAATTAGAAAAATTAGAAAAAACATAACATTATCGCAACCTAGTATGTTGCAATTTAACAAGAACAGGTTTCAAGGTAATCATATTATTTAAACCTGGAAAATGGTCAGAGTTCAACCTAAGAATCCATTCATACTCTCTTAATTCAAGTAAATTGTCACTATCACCACCTCTGGCAGGAGGCCGTATTACATCAATAACTCTAAAGGAGAATCTATGTTCAATACCTGAATCAACTATGTGCTTATACAAGGCATTACTGTCAATGGCCCTTCTAATCTCCGATTTGTGTTCAATGATGCGTTCTTTTAGCTTTCTAGTGGTCTTACCCACATAGAATGCAGAACATTTCACGCAACTAGCTAAGTACACCACATTAGATGTAACACAAGTGGTAGAAAAATTAAACTGATAAACTTTACCACTAATAGGATGTTTGAACTTATCACTGCAACCAACCACAATATCAGAACAGCAGGAACAATTCAAACAGCCATACGTGCCGGGCTTAGTGGTAAAAGTCCTCTCTACAGGCCTGAAAAAATCTTTGTAACATAACATATTCTTCAAGGACTTCATATTTCTATATGAGAAAAAAGGCCCGTCACCAAGAATGTCTTTAATCTCACTAGAGGCCATTAGTACAACCCAATTCCTCTGTATTTGTTTTACAAAACAAGTCAAGGTATTATAACTAGTAAGATACCTAGTGCATACTTTTGAACATTCTAGGTTAACAGAACCAACATCATCCCCAAGAAAAATCGGCTTCAATATTGTCTTCCTATTAACTAAAACTTTATTTTTTAAATCTAAAACTAGTTTAGAATCATAACCACTATCCAGAAACTCTTTGGACATCTCATCCAACTGTAAATTAAATGTAGCATCATCAGTATTTAATCTACTAACTCTATTAAACTGTGAAGTAACAATCCCCTTAAAGACATGTGGGGCATGCATGCTGGAATAATTAATGTATCTATCAGAGTTCATCTCCTTTTTGTGGATACTGGTATGGATAGAACCCTCACGTAGTTGTATCTTAACATCCAAGAAATTAATCTCACTATCAGAGGCATCCATCTTAAATTTCAAGAAACTGGTGGTTGCATTTAAATAATGAACAAATTCATTCAACTGTGAAAGAGAACCTTTCCAAACCATAAAACAATCAACGAAACGTTGATAAAAACATATATTACTTACAAAAGAATTACCCAAATTATAAATATAAGCTTTCTCCCATTGGTATAACACCAAGTTGGCATAAGTGTTAGCCACAGAAGTACCCATGGCTACACCAGTGAGTTGCAAATATAAGCATTCATCAAACAGAAAAATATTGTTCCTCAAAACTACATCTAGAAGAGAACAAATATTCTCAACAGATCTATTCACAAGAGAAGATTGGGAGATCAAAAATTGTCTGATAGACTCAATACCAAAATCATGCGGTATTACAGTAAAAAGGGATGCTATATCAAGCGTTACAAACAAATACTCACTTTGTCGACAGGAACCACCAGTACTATTAAACCAAACATGCAATTTACAAAGGAAATCAGATGTAACTCTTAGCACAGAAGTGCATTTAGGTAAATATAGTTGCAATTGTGTTTGCAAATATATAGATATAGGTTCGGTGATCCACCCCCCCCCCCCGATACAATTGGTCTCATGGGGGGGTTGGTCACCGACTTGTGTATCTTAGGCAGCCCATAGAGACAAGGAATAATTGGACAAGAAACAGTAAAAAAATGAAATAAATCCAGAGTAATATCACCACTAATTTGCAAATCATAGATCACCATATTGACATAACTAATACATCTTTTAACATCTATTGATGTAATACGTTTAAAAGCCTCAACATCATTCAGTAGAACAGAAACTAAAGATATATACTTAGGCCGATCCATGAGGACTACAGCCCCACCTTTATCGGCTTGTTTAATCACTAAATCTTTGCTCGCCTGTAGACTTTTGAGCGCTTGATACTCATCAAATGTTAAATTAAAGCGAGAAAATCTCAGAATATTGCAGTCAGAATACAACATTCTTAATTCCCTCACAGAAATCATGAAATGCTGTAATCACAGTCATACTAGAAGGTATAAAGGTACTACGCCATTTACATGAAACTCCATTAATGACATAGTTACCAAACAAAACCTTTAAATTTACATTTCTAATGAAATTCTTAAGGTCTGTGAGCGCAATCACTAGATCACCCTTCGCTGTAGGAATAAAATTAAGCCCTTTATGTAGTACTGAACAATGAGCAGAGTTCAAGTTAAAGGTTGAAAGGTTGAGAATGCCTTTAGTCATTTGCGACTTACTTTGCCCTGCCCTAAAGGGCTCTCATTCTTACGTTTGCCTGGGATAACTGTTTGTCCCATAAACGGTTTCCTTCTTGGAGAGGAACGCTCAGTTACAGCCTCCGGCTGTTCTAGATGAAAGCGTTTGCCAGAGAAATTAAATGCAAGTTGCTCTGCCTTCTTAACCACAGTGGAATGCGATTTAGCCTCTCCGTCTTGCTTGTCGCTAAGTTCCGACTGAGAGCAAGCATTCGTGGAGTCTAGCGTAGATGTCGCCAAAGTAGGCATATTCACTTGTAAGTGATTCGACGAAGCTGCTTTCCCTGACCAACCCTTTCAGCATCCCTGAGAAGCTGCCCGACTGTCCGCCTTCGGAGGCAGTCGGGGGAAGATTATCTCTGTACCCGGAAGCCTGGCAATCCATCTCCCAAGACACATGGGGACAGAAGATCATATCCGAGGGTTACAAAATTCCTTTCACTTTCCCTCCGGTACAACCGCCAAAACCCCTACCAGACGTACCACCCGCGCAAAGGGGTCAGGCTCAGCTAGAAATAAAAAAGCTGTTAAACAAAAGAGTCATCCAGGCAGTCCCAGCAGATCAGCTAGGATCCGGAATCTACTCCAGATTCTTTTTGGTACCAAAAAAGACAGGAGATTGGAGACCCATTTTGGACCTCAGCAGGTTAAACAACTATGTATTAAAGACAAAATTTCGGATGGTAACCCTGCAGTCCATTCTACCCTTTTTGGGCATAGACAACTGGATGTGCTCGTTAGACCTCCAGGATGCGTGCTACCACATAAAAATACACAGGCGCTCCAGGAGGTTTCTCCGCTTCCGGCTGGGAGTCAGTCATTTTCAATTCAGGGCCCTGCCCTTTGGTCTCACCACAGCCCCCTGGGTGTTCACCAAATGTTTGGCAGTGGTCACGGCTCACTTGAGACAGAAAGGATTCCAGGTGTTTCCATACTTAGACGACTGGCTCATTTCCGCTACCACCAAACAGGATCTCATAATGGCCAGGGATTATACTATCCATCTTTGCAACAGCCTGGGTATTTCTTTAAATTTTGCAAAGTCCTCCTTGTCGCCTTGTCAATGTATAAACTTTATAGGCGCCGTATTAAACACCACAGAAATGTCTGCAACATTACCACCTCAGAGAGTGACAGACATAATGCGGAATGTTCAGCTTCTGTTTCAGCCCAGCAGAGTCCAAGTCAAGCTAGTATTGAAAGTGTTGGGCCTCATGGCGGCGATTCTTCTACTTCCATTAGCCCGCTTCCACATGAGACTCCTTCAGTGGATGCTGTTTTCCCAGTGGTCCTTTCAACAGCTGCCAGTGACCCACAACATTTTGATAACACCATCTTGCAAGAAACATCTCTCCTGGTGGATGGTTTCCCCTCAGCTGTTTCAGGGCAGACCCTTTGTTCTCCCCCCTCCAGTTGCCACTGTCACAATGGATGCCTCCCTGATCGGGTGGGGGGGGGCATTATCAGGGCAGGACGGTCCAGGGCACTTGGCAACAGTCAGAATGCCACCTGCACATAAATGTCCTGGAGATGAGGGCGGTGCTTTTGACATTGCAGGCCCTTCAAAGCTCTCTTCCCACGGGGACTATAGCAATTCAAACGGACAATATGTCTGTGGTGTGGTACATAAACAAGCAGGGTGGAACAAGGTCCTACCCCCTCTGTCGAGAAGCACTCAGACTTTGGCAATGGGCAATTTCATCTCAATGGTTTCTGATAGCAACGCACATCCCCGGGAAGTCCAATGTCATAGCAGACAGATTGAGCAGAACTATCCTCATGCCTCACGAGTGATCTCGAAATCAAGCTGTAGTAGACGGAATTTTTCGGAAGTGGGGCCAGCCTTGCTGCGACCTTTTCGCAACTCCGCAAAGCAGCAAGTGCCTCGACTTCTTCACACTTTTTCCTCTACCAGGCCAGCCCCTCAGAGACGCTCTTGTTCACGTTTGGCCCCGGGGTCTTCTTTATGCCTTTCCTCCCTTTCCATTGATCCCGCAACTAATTCAGAAAGCAACCGCATTGAGATCCAAAATGATCCTCATTGCCCCGTTTTGGCCTCGACAAGTTTGGTTCCCGTTCCTGCACAAATACCTACTGGAACCCCTTCCGGATCTGTTGACCCACCTCACGGGCAAGCTGCATCAGTCTCTACATTCCATCAACCTCACAGCTTGGTTGCTCCACTTCCAGCCATAGCCAGGCTTCCCCTTATTTCTCCTCCTGTTTGTGATATCATTCCCATAAGTCCAATACTAGGAAGACTTATGCGAGTAAATGGAAGCGTTTTTCACACTGGGCACAAACTAGATCCTTTCCATGCACCCATTCATGAGGTTCTAGACTTTCTGGCGGAGCTTTTTCATTCAGGGTCATCATCGACCACTATCAGGGTACAATTTCATGTTGGACTCTCAGAAGCAAATATGTCCCACAAACTCTGTAAAGCCTTTCTCAAGGGCATCTTGTTGCTCAGACCTCCAGTCAAAGATCCACCCCCACAATGGGATTTGAATTTAGTTCTAACCTCACTAATTCTACCCCCTTTTGAACCGGCAGCTTCTTGCTCCCTCAAACTTCTTTCTTGGAAAACGTTGTTTTTAGTAGCTATAACATCTGCCAGAAGGGTATCGGAACTTCAAGCCTTGTCTGTCCGTCCTCCCTATTTGGTTTTTCATAAAGATAGGGTAACTCTCAGAACAAACCCTTCCTTCCTACCAAAAGTGTTATCGGAAGCAAATGTAAACCACTCCATTGATTTGCCCGTCTTTTTCCCAGACTATACCAACAGGGCTGAACAAAAATTACATTCATTAGATGTTCATCGCCAATTACGGTATTACCTAGACAGGACAAAACAATTCAGAAGTCAGACCAGCTCTTCCTCTCTTATGCTGCAGGCAAGAAAGGGCTTCCAGTATCGAAAGTTACTCTTTCCAGGTGGCTGACATCTATTATTACCTTGATCTATGAGTTGAGACACAGGTAACTACCCTCTAGGCCTAAAGCTCATTCAACCAGGGCACTATCAACTTCAACAGCTTTTCAAGCAAGGTTACCACTAGATGCCATTTGTGCAGCAGCTACATGGGCATCCAAACATACCTTTATTGCCCATTACAAGCTTGATCTAGCCTCCAGAAATAGAGATGATTTTGGTTCCACTGTACTCAGGAGTCTGTTCCATTGAGCCACCCAGGACTACTATGCTAGGGACGCTGTCCCATCCAGCAAGAATGAAGGCGAGAATGACAACTTAACATTAAGAAGTAATGTCTTACCATAACGTTCCATGTTAGTTGTCTTCTTCTCGCCTTCTTTCTTGCGTCCCTCCCTCCTGCCCCCTAGCCTGGATAGACTCGAGGTTCTGAGTCCTTCCATTTCTGGAGATACAATATGTTGCGTCTTTCATGGTATCCTTAGTGTTACTAGCAGGTAACCTGTACTCGTAAAAGAGGATTATAATATTATTATAATATTACTTTTTATACTATGTCTTAGCTTCCAAACAAGATCTGGGGAGTTAGCGCATGGTATTGTGGGATATAGGGCTGCCTCGAGCCGGTAAAAATAGCTCTCGAGCTATAGTATAGGCCGAGTCGGAGCCGATGATCGGCTCCGAACCCATCCAGCAAGAAAGAAGGCGAGAAGAAGACAACTAACATGGAATGTTATGGTAAGACATAACTTCTTATCTCATCCTCAGGGACTGATTCATCCCAGTCTCCACATCCTCAAGCTCACAGCTTGGTTCCTCCACTTCCAGTGGTTGCCAGGCTGCCTGACATCCCATCTCCCATTCGTGAAATTCTTCTGGCTTTACACAAACCTTACACCAGGAAAGTTTATTCTAGTAAATGGACTAGGTTCTCTATTTGGGCCAAAGATCAGAACTTCGATCCCTTTTCTATGCCTATTCAAAAGATCCTTCAGTACCTGATGACTCTTACATGCAGGAGCCTCAACATCGACAATCACTGTACATTTAGCGGCTATCGCCAATTTTCATAATGGATTTGATAATTCTTTGTCACACCGCCTGTGCAAGATCATTTTGAAAGGAGTATTACACGTTAAACCTCTGGTCAAGCCCCCCTCCCCCTTAGAACCCTGGGACTTGACCTTGGTGCTTCAGTCTCACAGCCCCTCCTTTTGAGCCCTTTGATTCATGTGATATAAAGTTTTTGTCATGGAAGACCCTACTTCTAGTAGCACTTACATCAGCGAGAAGAGTATCTGAGCTGCAGGCCTTGAGTGTAGAGAGACCTTAGAACTTCCACAGGGATAGGGTGTCCCTTCGTACTGACCCTTCTTTCTTGCCCAAGGTCATTTCTGGATTTTCCATTAACCAATCTATTGACCTGCTGGATTTCTTCCCTCAGCATTCTAACAGAGGGATGTTCCTTTTGCACACCCGTGATGTGCATCAGCAGCTTTGTTGGTATTTGGACAGAGCTAAATCTTTCAGGTAAACAGATCAGTTGTCTGTGGCCTTTGCAGGACCCAGATTGGGTAAACCTGTCTCCAAAGTGACTTTATTCTCCTGGCTTAGAAATGTCATTACCTTAATCTACAAACAGAATAAGCTATCCTTACCTTCCAGAATAAAGGCTCATTCTGCCAGATCTAGGACTACTTCTGTAGCTTTCCATTCCAGAGCCTCTGTGGATGATATCTGCGCAGCAGCCACTTGGGGCAAGACCTCACACCTTTATCTCTCATTACAAGTTGGATTTGGCCTCCAGGAGACTAGCATCTTTTGGTTCTATGGTGCTCAGGAATATCCTTCCTTAGGGCCACTCAGGACTCAAGTAGCTGGGGACTCTAACAGTAAGGAATGAATAAAGATTTACAACATCAGATAAAGAAGTGTTATGTCTTACCATAACATTCCATCTGTGTTGTAGATCTTCATTCATTACTTCCCACCCTCCTTCCCCCTGCCTAGACTCCTGGTGGACTTTAGGAACTCCTGGTTAGGGTATTTGCTCAGACAGAGCCTCCTACTGTTTTCTATTACTACCTCTATATATTCTATAGGGGCGGGCAAACTATCTGGAGTAACTGAGAGGGGCATTATGGGTAGGTCTTAGCTGAGAGATTTTGGCTGGTGCGAGCTTGGAAACGGCTGTGTTGGTTCCGAGGACCGAACCAAAGTCCTAACAGTAATGAATGAATAAAGATATACAACACAGATGGTACGTTATGGTAAGACATAACTTCTTTTTCACAAATATGCATTTCAAAACCTCGACCACCTGGACTAAAATTTAATCTGAAATTTTCATTTGCTCTTCAACCTGTGGAACACGGATCCATGACGGATCCAACTTGCCCACATTTTCCAGCATCAGCTCCAGGTTCCTCTCCTACCCATAATGCCAGTCTCTCTCCTCCGATCTCATTTGCCGTGCTCATAGCTAGCATCATGGTCTGCTGCTCCAGGCTTTTTTGGGTAAGTGGTTTGTGTTTCTAATACTGTCTTTCACCTTTTCTAACCCTTCACCTCCTCCTACTTTTCGTGCTCAGGTGCTGGTCTATAAAAGACAAAAAAAAAAGTATTCCCATTTCTCCCTCTTTCTTTACCTTAGTGTGAGTGTGTGTGTTTTCTCTCTATGCTGTGCATAGTTTGCTTAGGAGTCCTGCACCTCGATTCCTCCGGTTTGATCTGCACAGGGTTCAGTCCCCGCACATTGATCGTCAGGAGGAATAAACTGATCCTTAAAAGCTTCCTTCTACTACGGAGGCCCAAGCTTCCTCTTCTGCCGCTTCTGCTACTGCCTCTGCCCCAACCTCTGGGACTCAAACTCCTGCCAAGAGAACTATGGATGAAGAGAAGAGTAAACATTGGGATAAGCTGAGGAAGCAGTACCCTGACTGCTGCTTCTCGGCTGAGCCACTAGCAAAGTTTCGCCCGACTCCTAGCTCGAGTTCCTTCTGGTTCCGTTCTCCTTGCTTCTCCCTGGAGCCAGAGGTGTCTCACAGCTGTTCTCTGGTGTCGGCTTCACCTCACCACTGTCTAGGCCAGTGACAGTGGCCTCATCTGCCAGATGCAACTGCAGGCTCCCCGAAGCCAAGGTGGGCAGGATGATGCAGAGATTCATCCACATGCAGATACGGATGGGATTTTTGCC
The DNA here is from genome assembly GCF_019279795.1 of Protopterus annectens. Classification (NCBI taxonomy): domain Eukaryota; kingdom Metazoa; phylum Chordata; order Ceratodontiformes; family Protopteridae; genus Protopterus; species Protopterus annectens. Next base: position 622,475,903 of record NC_056726.1, on the reverse strand, counting down.
TGCCCCCTTTCCCTCTGGGGCTGAGGGCATCCAGTCTGCCTTCATCCTGATCACTCCTTCTCCAATCCAACCCCCGGTTTCGGAGTCCTTGGGTCCGCGGACCCTCATTGTTGAGGGGTTGGCACAGCCAGTACCTGTTACCTCAACGCCGACCATTGCCCTGAGCTCTCAGCTGTAGCCTTGGCACCGGATCCAAAGGGATGGTATCAGCTCTGAGTTTTACTGAGTCAGGCCTTCCACTCAGTCTCTCTGCATCTAAAGATTTGGTTCCGGCTCCCCCGTTGACTCAGAGGATTACGGATCTGATTGTAGTCCAAGCTCCAGGGGTTCGTTCTCCTCCTGCTGTCAATGTGGTGAAGAGGGTCATGATTCCATCTAGACCCTTGACGCTATTGTACTCTGGTTCTGTCCTGGCTCCCTCTGTCTGGGCAGGATTCTGCCATCCTGCCTCCTCAAGGACAGCCTGCTGCCTCTTCGTCCCATGGAGCTCCCCCACAGGAGCAGTCTGAAGTTTGAGTCTTCCCTAGAGACCCCCCCCCCTCAAGGAGGTTCCTCGAAAACATAGATGCAAAAGGAGGCACTTAGAATCCCCGCCAGTGTCTCTCACTGAGGACACTAGCTTGGAGGAGGGAGAGGGTTCCCCCCCGTCACCGCCCCATGATGTCTCTTTTGGCAACATCATGGAGATCTTTCAAAGTAGGGGGTGGCCTGCCTAAAAACCCAAGCCCTGACAAGTCTGTGTTCCTGGAGGCATTTGGCACAGGACCCTATACATCATGGGTGTCCCCTCCTGTGGATCCCCTGGTGGATATTATAACATCTCAGGCGTGGAAGGAGCCCGACACAATCGAGCCCATTCCCTACTGCCCTAACAAGATAGTCAGTGCCCCATCTGACAAAATACACTGGTTGAAGGGATCCCATGTCAATACCATGGTAGTGGCAGTGGCCACCAAGAAGGAGCTCTCTCAGGAGAGCTCTCTGGTCCATCCACCAGACCGAGAGTCTAGGACCATTTCAGGAAGCAGGTTTATGCTTCACCAATGTTCTCTCTACGTGCGCTGAACTGTATGGCACACGTTATCAGGCTGCAGGGTGATCTGGTCAAAGAGGTCGCTGAGTCTTCCCCAGGGTCCATGTCCCAAATGGCCACCCTTACCTCTAACACCTCTATGTGGCTCTCTGCCATGCCACCGAAGGTGCTGCAAGAGCTGCCGGAGCAGGAGTTGCAATTAGGCATCCCACCTGGCTCCGACTTTGTGCCTTTTCGGAACCCTTTAAAGCATCTTTTCTGAATACCTCATACAATGGCTCCACTGTCTTTGAAAAGACTGTATGTGATACACTGCTGCAGAGTGAGAAGGACGGGAAGACTCTGTCTGCCATCAGAATACGCTTCTCAACCACTCAAGGAACCTTTTCCAGGAATCACTGAGGGGTGAAGAAGATGTGGTTCCGAAAGTCTGAGTTGCTCCCAAGACGCTCAGGACTCTGCTTTCCCTCAGAAGCAGAGGGGGATTTGATAGACACCGCCCTCACGGCAGAGTGGGTCTGAGGAACCAGGCGTCTTGGGATTCCTTCACAGACAGACCCGCGGAGCAACCCTGAATGGTTGCTTGTCTCTGGAGGCAGTTGGGGGATGCCTTTCACTACACCCAGCAGCCTGGGAGTCAATTCCAGACGATTGTTAGGTGCTGCAAATCATATCCAGAGGGTATTCAGTCCCCTTCACTGAAACGTCACTTCCTCCCAGACACCTCCCAGACGTTCCACACGTGCAAAGGGAGGAGGTATCGGTGGAAATTTCTAAGCTGCTTGAAAAGCGAGTCATCCAGCCCATCCCCCCCCAGAGCAGTTCGGATTAGGCATCTATTCCAAATTCTTTTTAGTGCCAAAGAAGACAGGGGATTTAAGACCCATCCTGGATCTTTTAACCCTAAACCTATTAGTTGCCAAAACAGAATTCCGGATGGTCACTCTCCAATCTATCCTGCCTTTCCTGCAGGAGAACGACTGGAGAGTGACCATCTGATTGTTTAACAATTTTAGGGTTAAAAGATCCAGGATCTTTTAACCCTAAACCTATTAGTTGCCAAAACAGAATTCCGGATGGTCACTCTCCAATCTATCCTGCCTTTCCTGCAGGAGAACGACTGGATGTGCTCGGTGGACCTCCAGGACTCATACTACCACTTCAAAATGGACAGGCGCTCTCAGAGGTTCCTCTGCTTCTGGCTGGGGGCCAGTCATTACCAGTTCAGAGCACTTCCCTTTGGTCTCGCCACAACCCCCGGGGTGTTCAACAAAGTGATGGCAGTGATAGCTCACTTGTGGCTGCAGGGTTTCCAGGTCTTCCCCTATCGGGATGATTGGCTCCTTTCTGCTCCTTCCAGGCATGGACTCTGCCAATCTAGGGATTTCCTTCTCCAGATCACCCACAAATTGGGCATAACCATAAATCTCAATAAGCCCCTGTTGATCCTGGTTCAAGTTCTGGACTTTATTGGAGCTCAGTTGGACACCATTCAGACCAAGGTTTTCTAACTCCAGATTGAATACAATCCTTCAAACATCATGTCTTGTGTATCCTTCAAGCTCAATCGCCTGCAGCGGAATTGGTCTTGCGGGTATTGGGGTCCATGGCAGCCATGATCACCTTGTGACCGTGGCCTAGTTGCACATGAGGGTACTCCAATGGACTCTTGTGGTCCATTGGTCCTTACTGGATCTACTGTTGTCCCATACTGTTTGCTTATCTCAGGCATGCAGGGTTTCTCCACTTTGGTGAATTCGATCCCTGGATTTTCATTGGGGTCATCCATTTATTCTTTCTGCCCGCTGACCACGGTGACAACAGATGCCTCCCTACTCGGGTGGGGGGACATTGCTTGGGAAGGACAGTCCAAGGCACGTGGTCTTCCCTAGGGACCTAATTGCATATCCAGTCCTGGAGATGAGGTCAGTGCTCCTGGCGTTGCAAGCTCTTCATGTCCATCTACCTCTAGGGATGATAGACAGACAGCATGTCTGTAGTCTGGTACATCGACAAGCAGGGGGGAACCAGGTCTTATCCCCCTGTGTTGTGAAGCCATGGGAGTGGGTGATCCTCACCGGCTGTCTTCTGGTGACAATGCGCATTCTGGAGAGGTCCAACATTCTAGCGGACAGGCTCAGCAGGTCTATCCTGATGCCTTTCAAATGGTCTCTGAATCCTTCAGTGACTAAACAGAATTTTCTAAAATGGGGACCGCTTTGCTGCAGTCCCTTCGCCTCTCTTTCCAATGAGAAGTGCAGCGAGTTTTTTGCTCTGAACCCCCCACCGGGGGAAGTTCTCAGAGATGCTGTGGTTCATGATTGGCCCTTCGGTCTTCTGTATACTTATCCTCCTCTCCCCCTGATTCTGAAATTCCTTTAGAAAGCTCAATGGCTGGGGAGCTCAGTAATCCTCTTTGCCCCATTCTGACCTCGACAAATATGGTTCCCTTCTCTGTGGTCTCATGTAGTGCATCCTCATTGGACATTAGATCTGGCTCCGGATCTGATTTCTCATCTCTCAGGGATTCCTTGCCCAGATTTGGCCAGTCCGAAGCACATTGCTTGGCTGCTCCAGTTTCCATGATAGTTAGGACTCCCGGGTTATCTTTTCCGGTTAAGAAGATATTATGTGCGCTAATAAATCTTCCACCAGGAAGGTTTGCTCTAGTAAGTGCAAACGCTTTTCTATTTGGGCATCTCAGTGTGACTTAGATCCCTTCACTGCCCCAGTTCTGGCTGCCCGAGAGTTTCTGGCAAGTATTTTTCAACAAGATGCCAGCGTTTCTACGGTTAAGGTCCAACTGGCAGCTATATCTAACTTCTGTGTAGGAGATAATTCAGCTTCCCTAGTTTCTTCTAAGCTTTGTAAAGCCTTTTTGTAAGGTACCATCTGATGATGATAATCTTCATTCATTCCTTACTGATCGGTTATCGATTCCATCCTCTGAACCGAGCTGGCCATATATCAAGCTTGCGTCAGCCAAAAACTCTCGAGCCAAGGTCCTACCCAAAATGCTGTGCTCCCTGTTACCTCAGATCTCATTTGGCGTGTTGCTGTACAGCTGTGTCAAGCCACTCTCTCTCAGCTAAGTGAATAATTTTTGAAAGTTTATATATTGTTACTATAAACGTTTTTCAGTCAGTTACTTTTATTCTTCTTCTACTCTATCGTATCTTTAAGATTATCTCCCTTTAGTCTTTTTCTCTTTATTGCCCTTTTCTTACCTTTGAGGTAATTCTTCATTACCATCGTTGGTAATCCTTCCTTCCTTCTCTCTCTTCTTACCCTTCTGGGTAGCCTTTCTTATTTTTGGTACTGTTGTTCTTCTCCACATCATTATGTCGTACAAGAGAAGTGTTGGTTTTAAACAGTGTAAGGATTGCGGCCGTAAGGTACCGCTTTCCGATGGCTGTGACTTGTGTCTATTGTTTGAATGCCCCCCCACCTTACTGTGGATCTCCCTGTGGGATTTGTAGAAATATTTCGACCAGGATTATTAACGAGAGAAAGACAAGTTAATCCTGAAAGGTCTCCTCAAATCTCCTTTCTGTGAGGCTCTCGCTGAGTTGGAGGGCTCACTCCCTCCTGTTAAAGCCATAAGAGGCGCTCTTCCTCTTCCTCATCGAGGTTGCTCACTTCATCTCCCTTTGGAGATTGCAGGGAGTCGACTCATAAGAAAGTGAAAATTGCCACACCGGTGCTGCCACCTGTGACCTTTTTGGCGCCAGGCACGGCACCGCCTCAGTTGATTCTTGCTCCAGCCATGTCCTTCTTATCGGCACCGGAGTTCCTGGTGCAAACGCGGCTCAACAGTTCCATCGCAGCCCTTACCAGCACCGTCCCTGCAGGTACAGTCTCCTTCGGCACCATTGGTACAATCCCCTTCAGCCCCAAGTCTGATGACACTGTCCTCCACAGTGCAGACATTTTCGGCACTGACATGCTCTTCAGTGCAGTCCTTTTTAGCACCGTCATTGTTACCAGTGCAGACACCTTCCTCGATGGCACCATACCCATCGGTGTGCAGACACTTGCCTTTACGGTGCAGACAACTTCAACTTCTATGGCACTGCCTTTGTTGGCGCAGACTACTTTGACACCATTTTCCTCGGTGCAGACATTCTCGGTTCTGGGCTCTGCACCACTTGAATTAACAAGGACCAAGTACTCTCCTCCTTTGGATCCATTCATTGGTAGCCAATATAGCCCTTTTCTAGAAAGGCCAGAATCGCCTTTAGGTTTCTGTGTGAGGTCGACCAGGAGCCTCTCTGAACAAGAAGTGTTGCAGCTTGCTGACTAGTTGCTTGTGTTCTCAGGCTAGTGGCTGTGCCGTGGAGGAGGGCATTCTTGGTTCCACACCAATTTTTTTGTATGGCATCCTCCAGGAATCCTCCCTCACTCACGCTTCACAGTCCTCTTGAGACTCCTGGTCTGGGGATCGGCTCATCAGAACAGGGCGTGACCCCGGTTCCGAGGTTGTCCTGCCCAGTTCCGGGCTCCCATCCCTCTTTGGGTGGGCCGGCCTTCCAAGCCATGGAGAGGGCGCATGCCTCCGCTGGCAAACCCCACATGTCTGAGTCCTCTCCCCCCTCTGTGCCAAAACTCTCACATGCCACAACCACCAGACACCGGGCGCAAGGACCTCTGGTTTCTTTCCTGAAAAGACCCCCTATTTGCAGTCTTCCTCAGAACCTCCCACTGAGGAAATACCTCGCAAGGTTTCGTGCAAGAGGAAGCACATGGACTCCACTGTGGAGTCTTTGATGGAAGATGTGGACTTTGACGGGGAAGGGGCCCCATGGTCACCCTCTTATCAGGTGTCCTTTGGTGACATCCTCGAGATACTTAGAGGGGTGACTGGAAGTCCTCCTAATCCTTCCTCAGAGGAATCCATATTCCTGCAGGCCTTTTGTGCCCGGTCCCCTACCTCCTCGGTTACCCCTTCGGCCGATGAGCTTGTCCAGCATGCATGGAAGGCTCCTAACACCCTGGAAGCTATACCGTGGAGGCCTGACCAGATCTCATCTCCCCCAGCTGAGAATACCCATTGGTCAAGAGGTCTTCCAGTAGATGCCATGGTGGTGGCGGCTGCAACCAAAGATTTGGCAGAAGAGAGCCAAACTGTCCATCCGCCCAACAAGAAGTCCCTGGCTATAGACTTGGGAAGCGTGTTTGCTTCATCGACCATCACCGTAAGGTCTTTCAAGTATTTGGCACTCTTTACGAGGCTCCAGAGGGATCTTGTCAGCCAACTCTGTGAAACCTTGGCAGGAGCTATTTCTGATGAGGTCTGTGACAACTTAGCTTCTCAGGTAACCACCCTAGAATCCATATCCAGTTCTTCTATGCGTCTTATTTCACACGCAACAGAAGGAGCGGCTAGAGTGGCAGGCATGGATATATAGTCAGCAGACATCATGCCTGGATGCGCCTTTGTGACTTTGCGGACTCCTTTAAGGCTTCCTTTATCAACGCCCCCATTGAGGCCGCTTCTTTGTTTGGCTGTAAAGCTAAAGATACGCTGGCAAGGTGCGAAAAAGATGGCAAGACCCTGTCTGCCATTGGTGTCGGACACTCCACTCCTCAATGATTCTGTTCCAGAAATCAGAGGAACGGGAAGATGTGGCACAAGAAATTACAGGGCTCTTTTCATGACACACATGCCGAGTTCTCCTCCAGAGGCAGAGGGGCAAACTCCAATGGAAGACTCCCCTTTCAGGGTTGAAGAGGTTGGTGAAACTGGGGTTCCAGAGATTATTTCTCTGGCCAACCCTATCAGCACTCCTGAAGTGTTGCCCAACTGCTTACCTCTGGAAGCGGTCGGGGATCATTTTTGTATCCCATTGCCTGGCGAAACATAACCACCGACTCGTGGGTACAGTGGATAATATCCAGAGGCTATCTCATCCCCTTCCATCTGTATCCAGCCTCATGCAGAGTATTACCCGACGTTCCACCCAGTCAAAGGGAAGCAGCAGCACACTAAATTCAAAAGCTGCTACAAAAAGAGTAATCCAAACAGTCCCCCGACCTGATTGGATCCGTTTTTTTACTCAAGGTTCTTTTTAGTGCCAAAAAAGACCGAGAACTGGAGACCAATTCTGGATCTCAGCACACCAAACAAATTTGTAGAAACAGAGAAATTCCGGATGGTCACGGTTCAGTCACGGTTCAGTCTATCCTTCCTCTTCTGGAAGAAAACAATTGGATGTGCTCTGTAGATCTTCAAGATGCATATTACCACATAAAAATGGACAAATGCTCAAGAAGATACTTCCGCATAGGAGCCAGTCACTACCCATTTCAAGTACTGCCCTTCGGTCTGTCTACAGCCCCCAGTGTGTTTACCAAATACATGGCAGTAGTTATCACTCACCTGCGACTTCAAGGATTCCAGGCATCTCCATATCTAGATGACTGGCTCCTCACCGCCCCCACCAAGCGTCTACTGGAAGAAGCCCTACACTACACTGTCTTCACAGCACAATGCCTGGGAATCCCTATAAACTGGGAGAAGTCCAACACAACCTCAGCACAATCTTTAGAATTCATCGGGGTACTGTTGGACACGAGAAATTGCACAGCATCTATCCCGGACCACAGACTTTAAAGAATAAGGCATCGAGTTCAGCCGCTGCTCTGTCACTACAAATCATCTGCTCGGTCGATACTCCAACTTTTGGAGTAAATGGCAGCCTCGATCACCATTGTTCTTCTAGCCATATTCCACATGAGACTCCTTCAGTTGTTACTTCTCACTCAGTGGTACCCTCTACAAGATCCTTTGTCCTTTCAGGTAAGTGCAACTCAAAGATGCAAGCAAAATTTACTCTGGTGGACGTCTCGAAATACCAAACAATGGTCTCGCCCCTTCTGCCCCAATCAGCCGAAAGCCATGGTGACCATGGATGCCTCCCTGATTGGGGGGGGGGCTATGTCAGGGAAACTTTGTCCAAAGCACCTGGTCAGAGACAGAGGCCCTTTTGCATATCAATGTCCTGGAATTGAGGGTGGTGCTACTAGCGTTGCAAGCATTCCATTCTATCCTTCCGTCAGGGACAATTGCGATCCAATCAGACATGTCAGTGGTCTTGTACATCAACAAGCAAGGGGACATCAGATCTTATCCGTTATGCCGAGAGGCCTTAAGAATATGGCAATGGACGATAGCTTCCAACCGCTTTCTAGTTGCAACGCACATTCCCGGGAGCTTCAACGTGATAGAGGACAAAGGTGAGCAGGTGCATCCTACAACCTCACTAGTGGTCCCTCAACCCTGTGATAGTGGCAAAAGTTTTCAACCGCTGGGGCCAGCCTTGCTGCGACCTATTAGTCACCCCACCCAACTACAAGTGCAGCAACTATTTCACCCTGATCCCCCCTTGGGGACAGTCACCGAAATGTAAAGTGATCCTCATTGCTCCATATTGGCCTCAAGTCTGGTTTCCCTTCCTCTGGCCTCACCTGCTAGATCGACCATGGATCCTCAATCTATCCCCAACGTTGATCTCCCATCCACAGGTTCTGACTCACCCCAGTCTAACAACCCTAAAACGGACAGCTTGGTTTCTCCAATTCCAATGATTGCCAGGCAGGAAAATCTCTCGTCCCTGGTGTGCAATATTCTTATTGCATCTCATAAATCGTCCACCAGACTAACTATCTCAATAAATGAAAATGTTTTCACTATGGGCAGCGAATAAACAATTAGACCCCATGTCAGCCCCAGTTTCGGTGGTTTTGGGTTACTTATCACATCTTTACCACTCTGGGGTGTCTGCCTCTACTATTCGTGTACGTTTAGCTGCCATTTCAAATTTCCACATTGGTTTTCAGGATTCTTCACGCATGTCACATAGACTCTGTAAAACTTTCTTGAAGGGGGTTCTTCACCTAAAACCTCCCTTTAGAGAACCAGTACAACCTTGGGATTTGGTCTTGGTCCTGCAAGCCCTAACAGCTCCCCTCTTTGAACTTGCATCTTCATGTGATTTGAAATATCTCTCGTGGAAATTGTTTCTGATTGCAGTCTCATTGGCCATACGTTTGTCAGAACTTCAAGCCTTATGCATTAAACGTCCCTGTCTTATTTTCCATAAGGATAGGATATCACTGAGAACTAATTCTTCCTTTTTATTAAAAGTGGTGTCAGAGCGGTCTGTCAACCAGTCTATTGACCTTCTAGAATTTTTTCCTAATCATTCTAATAAGGGAGAGTGTTGCCTGCACTCCCCGGATGTTCATAGGCAAATACGATTCTACCTGGACAAAACTAAATCTACCTGTAAATCAGACCAACTTTTTCTCGCCTTTTCTGGACCAAGACTAGGTGACCCTGTCTTGAAAGTTACATTGGCATCATGGTTGAGAAATTGCATTACCTTTAGCTACAACAAGAAACAGTATCACCTTGCTTCACAGAGTGAAAGCACATTCTACAAGGTCTATGGCAACTTCAGCAACTTTCCATGCTAAGACTTCCCTCAGTGATATTTGCTGAGCTGCGACTTGGGCCAAACCTCATACCTTTATTCTTCATTACAAGTTGGATTTGGTCTCCAGAGGTAGAGCTTCTTTTGGCTCCATGGTGCTCAGGAATGTCATTCCATGAGGGCCACTCAGGGATACATGTAGCTTGGGGACTCTGTCCCATCAGTAATGAATGAATGAAGATCAACAACACAAATGGAACGTTATGGTAAGACATAACTTCTTTTTTCTACTTAGGCCTCTGTTCAAGGACCCAACGCCTCCTTGGGATCTTAAGCTGGTCCTTCAAGCTGTAGTTTCTTCTCCCTTCAATCCTGCAGCTTCGGTGGATCTGCAGTTCTTGTCTTGGAAGATGGCCTTCTTGAGTGCTGTTACATCAGCCAAAAGTGTGTCGGAGCTCCAAGCCTCATCAGTTACACCTCCTTATATGGTCTTCCTTAAAGACACTAATCCCTTTTTCCTTCCAAAAGTAGCTTCGGAATCAGTTTCCCTGTTTTCTTTCCAAATTTTCGTAATAAGGGAGAGTGCGAGTTGCAATTGTTGGATGTCCATAGGCAGTTACGTTTTTACTTGCATAGAACAAAATCTTTTCGTTAAGTCTAATCAACTTTTTGTTTCCTACTCAATGCCCTTTTTAGGGAAATCTGTATAGAAGGTCACCATTGCTTGTTGGATCTCTGTGTATAGTTCTGGTGTATTCAGCTAAAGGATTATCTCCTCCAGGTCATGTTGAAGTGCATTCTACTAGATATATGGCTACTTCAGCTGCTTCTGGCCCAGAGTTTCATTGGATGAGATGTGCTTTGTGGCTACTTGGGCATCTTCACATACCATCATCTCTCACTTACAAGTTGGATCTTTTATCCTGAAGCAGGGCATCCAGCTGTGCTCTGGAGTATCCTTCCATGAGGGCCTCCCAGGTGTTTGGTAGCTGGGGACTCTGTCCCATAGGTTGAAGAGCAAATGAAAAGCAACAACTCAGATGGAACGTTATGGTGAGTACATAACTTTGTTTTATCTCTTAACTTGTACTAGTATCTCACAGACATTGTTGCAATGACTCGTGCCCCAGCCTAAGAAAGCCAGAGCGTACTGTTAATTTGGTTTCCACAGATATTTGCCTCAGTCGAGCATAACATAAAATCCCTTAACTCCTTTAGCACTTACTTTGCCTTCGATTAGCTGTAAGTACACTGTAATTTGCTAATAGGGAGAATATGGCTGAAAAACACTGGAAATATGAGCCACAAAGCATCATAGAAAATGAAGTCTACATCACATGGGATCATCCATTGCAAACAATTCAAAAGATAGATGCTAGAAAACCAGATATATTGGTCCAGGAAAAGAAGACAAAAGTAGCATTGATCATTGAAATCGCCACACCCAATGACTGCAGTTTTTCCATCTCTTTCAACTTTCTGGTTTAAAAGCCCGCGTTTGCGCTTGTTTCCCACCTTCTCTGTAACTAGTCTAGTCCAGATACAGATTTGCTGTATCCAGGACTGTTCGTAAGCTTCTGAGCAGTGCCACAGTCTGCTCTTCATTTTTTCCCTTAGATCTGCTAGTTCTCTCCTCTTCTGTACTTTTACTAGCTTATTAGTCTAGCACTTTACCAGACTTCTTGTAGCAATTATTGTAGCGAGAAAAAGTGCTACCAGCGCTAAACATTCTACAAGGAAGCAGCTCCAGTACTTATTAATGCCCACCCCTCTAGGCATGTCCAAAGGTCAGTTCCCTCCTATTAACCTGGTGAACTTGGGCATCCTGAGGCAATGCAGCAACTGCCTCATGTACACTGATAACCCTCTCCTCTTACCTCCCAACACTCAGACATGTGAGAGATGCACTTGTATATCCAAATTGGAAGCCACGCACTCTCCAACCAAGGCTGGAATAGCTGGTCAAGAGGAAAAGGTCAACACTTGCACCACACCACATGGAACACACAGCCCTCCAGAATACACACCAGTACTGCCTTCACATAAAAACACAAACCACACACCCACCTTCGCGGAGGTTGTCAATAAAAATCTACCCAAACAGCAGAGACCTTCAAGGCAGAAACACACTCTAACACCAAAACACAACACACGACTCTCCTAAACAGTGTGCCACTCAACCAAAGCCCCCAAGGCAAAACAGCATGCCCAACACACTAGTCATAGGTGACTTGATTGTGAGGCACACTGATGTCCCACTCACTAGATTAAATAAGGAGAAAGTAACAGTCAGCTGCCTGTCAGGCACCAGGATCCGCCACGTAACGCACGCACTCAGGTCCTTCAACAGGTACAGGTATGACTGTCATTGTACATGTGGGTGTGAATGACCCGAGACGTACCTCTGGACCACATGAAGAGACATGGAGGAGCTCTCTGATTATGTAGCCCAGGCGGATATGACCCTAGCCCTGAGGAGCATCCTACCATTACCCAGAATTATACCACAGTACAAGCAGAAAATGATTGATTTCAACAATTGTATAAGTTTCTGGTGCCATTCTAAGCGGATCCTGTGTTTGTCTGCCTGGGATAACATGATTGACAGACCTCGATGCTTTGCCAGAGGTAGCCTGCATCTGTCACCCCTGGGTTTCAGAACACTGGCCAAGGCTCTTGTCACCCCTATAGTGCCTTTTTTAGGCGGTGTTCCAAAGACCAAATTACTACCGTAACAGCTAAAAACAAATGCAATTTGAAGGTCATGCTGCTCAATCTGAATCTCAAAATGCACTCGCTCGAAGTACTCCTTAAAATGGAGAACATCAAATTTGTACTGTAACAGAGACCTGGTTCAAGGCAGCAGAAAGACCCCTGCAATACCAGGCTGTAACTCATTCCACACCTTTTGGCCCCAGAACTTGGACTGAAGCTCCAAAGGCGGTGTGTTTCTATATTCATAAAAGATGCACACACCTCCAGACTGGTACCTTAACATAATGCATTTGAGATACTTCAGGTGCAGCCAACATTGGGATAAGACAGCGATTCAGGTCGTAGCTTGCTGTAGGTCCCCAACCATGTCTCAAGACTCACACTACACGTTCCTAAGCACCCTGGAGAATATTAGGGTCCAACCTAACACACTCATACTGGGTGATTTCAACTACCCCTCCATTAACTGGGAAAACTACTCGTGTACCAATACACTTGCCCAATGTTTCCTGGAATTCATTAATTCCAATGCCCTGGACCAGCTCGTTCTTACCCCCCCTAGAGGTCGCAACATCCTTGACCTGGTCATTACTAACATGGGCCACCATAGCTGTACACCAGTAGTCAACTCCTTCCTAGTTAGATCCAACCACAAACTAATCACCTTGGAAATCCACCCCCCCCCCCCACAAAGGTAACCACCATGAAAAACTTCTCCAAAGCTAACTTTGGGCTCCTAAAAACAGAGGTGGCTAACTTCACGGCACCCAAGCAAATGGAGATAGTTGCATTAAACGCTGAATCATACACCAATGCACTGTTTGAACAACCAAGACTGGAAAAACTCCCTTATCAACCTCAACAAAAAGCTGAAGCTGAGATCCCTCATCAAATCCTCTAAGGCTAGCTATGAAAACAGAATTGCAGCAGATAGTAAAGACCACCACAAGGCCTTCTATAGTTATGTAAAGAATCTCCACGGCAGTACCCAAGTTTGCTCTGAGCTACTGCATAATGGTACCTCCTATACCGAGTTAACAGATATTGCCAATATGCTGGCGGACAGATTCAGAGCCAGCATTACCCCCCCCCCAAAGGACCAATCACAATACCAGTAGATTGCCAGGCACCCAGTATTACTGCTGCACAGATGAAAACAGCACTGTCCAAGGTCAAGAATACAGCTTCTATGGGACCTGACAATATCCCTGGCTGTGCTCTACTGAACTAGAGTGAACTGGCACCTCACCTGTGTGCCCTGTTCAGTCACAGCCTAACCTCAGACTTTGTCCCTACCGAATGGCGCACTCCTGCAGTCATCCCTCTCCACAAAGGAGGAGCGACTACAGACCATGGGAACTATTGCCCCATTAGCCTGACGAATCTGATATGCAATGCTATGGGGATGAATCATCATGGACCAAATAAACAAGGAGATTTGGAAGAAATGGGAGGAAGACCAGATGAAACAAGGATGTCCAGCAAAGAAATGGATAGATTATGGGAGTGCACACCTACAACAGTCAAGTATGACTCTCAAAGAAGCTAGGAGAGTGGCTCTGACTAGAGAGAGGTGGCAACAACTGATGCAACACCTGACCCCATTTAGAAGATGTGAAAAGAGGGAGGTGGATGATGAATTAACATCAGAGGCCCTCTGTGCTGTGTCTGCTTCTAAGATTAAACCCATCCTTCCATTCCAGTTTGTATTTCCTTAACTGTTCCCACTTTTGAGAGAGCATAACCTAAACTGACGTGCCTTTTGTATCTCAAGAAAGAATTTCCTGGTTTGCCTCAAGGATTGTGCGTGTCCTGTACAAGGATTGGTAGTAGTGTTGATTGTGTAGCCTTAGACCTCTCCCAGTGGACTATTTTAGGGCTAAAACTATGAAGGGCATACATTGATTACCTTACTGGATTTAAGTCCATCCTTGAGGTCGTGTGATGGCAGAGTTGAGTTGTCCCACTATAGTGATTGGTAAATGTACCCCTTGTACAGCCCCACTCCTTTGACAGAGCACTGATGTCCTTCTATTCCCATGTTGTAGTATTTATTACTGTAGGGAGGTTGCTGCCTGCAGCGCCATCTGGCCAGTATACCAATGTCTTTGGTGTAGGAGAGTACATGTGACGTCCTCTGTCAGAGCCATAAACCGATGTAGGGTATAAAAGTGACATCTGCACGTTCCCCCTTCAGAATTTTTCTGCCGGAGTGAACGTCTGACTCCAGTTCGCCAGTTCGGGAAGCAGATCACTATTTCTCAGACTAATCATCCGCTACAAATAAGTATCTTGTTAGGTTTTCCTTTAATTTCTAAGACGTACATGTCCACTAGAAAGGGGGAAGTGTGCTTGTGGGAGACGAATTCCTCACAAGGACATGCACGAAAAGTGCATATTCTGTTTAGGCAAGGCCCACGACCATACGCCCTGCCCCATTTGCAAATCCTTTGTATCTAAAACTCTTCGCAGCCATCTGTCCATGTTAAAACTATACTTAGAAAATCAAAGGCTCCGGCGTCTCACCCTCTGTATGGAGGGTGGAGTAGGCACGTCCAATGAGCTGCTGCAGAAGAAGGCCAAGAAAATCGGGCCAGATTCACACACTGCGCCTCAACCGTCCGGAGAGATTCTTGAGGCAGATGAAAGCCCAGTATCTTTTCAGACCTCCATTTCCCAACCAGGCCCGGGAACCTTGATGGAAGCTGGGATGGCAAAAACTTTGTGTGTGTCCACTGAGGTTAATCAGCCATCAGATCTGGATGACGAAGGGGAACCATGGCTCATACAATCAGAAGTCCCTACTCTTATACTACCATCTACTCAGACATCTGCTCCCACTCATTCTCAGACATCTGCCCCTATGAAGAGAAAAAAAAATCCCTGAGCCTCAACCTGTTCCAAAATGGGAAGCTTTCTCAGAGTCTTTTTAAGGCATTTCAGGCCTTGCAGACACACAACAACCACCAGCTGCTACTCTTTCAGGACTTCCCTTAGAGGTATCAGAGGAAGACTACACCTCTTCTGAGGAATCACTAACTTATGGATCAGAGGAAGAGGATCCCATCACCCCCGAGTCTCCTGGAGAAGAATTCACCTTTGGAGACGCCATTTCCTTCATGAGGGGACATTGTGGCAGGCCTCAGAGGTTTCTGACACTAAGAATATGTACTTTTGACCTGCTGCAGATAGCCATTCCCCTCTGCTGTGCCCCCTTTGCTACCTGCTTTCCAAGATGCTTTCTTAGCCGTTTCATAAGCTCCAGATTCACAACCCCCCAGCCTCTAAACGTTCTGACCATTTTTACAAGGTTCCTCAAGACATCCTTCATATTTAACCCCCCCCCCCCCCCCCCCAGCAGACCCAGCAGTTATTGCAGTCTCTCCTGATAAAACATCCAGCCAGTTACCTTCTGCTACTCTCTATCCTACTGATAACAAATTCATGGGCAGACTAGGGAAGAAAGTCTATAACTCCTCTAATCTGGCTACACGAGTTCAACTACCAAGCACACATGGCTAGTTATGTCCCTGGACACCATTTCCAAGGCTTCTACCCTTCTCTCTCTGAGGGTCGTGAGTCCTCTATAAAAACCCAACTTAGCACCCTACTTTCCACAGCATCTCAAGTGACTAGGCACTCCAAATGCAGTTATGATGCTGTGAAAGCCTCTTCAAAATCTGCTGCATCAGGTTCAGTGCTGGGGCAATATTCCTGGGTGAGACTTCAGCCACTTCCTATAGATGTGCAAACTAAACTGCTTGAGGCCCCACCGGATAATAAAGCCCTATTTGGACAGGCTTCAGCAGAACTTCTTAAATCTCTTCAAGAAAAGGGAAAAGAACTTCAAAACCTAAATCATTTGCTACTGTCTCCTGTCCCCAGATATCACAGAAACTACCCACAAAGAGCTTCTTTTTGTCAGGAGACAGTCCTACCCAGCTCCTCAGCCAAAGGGACATAAGCAACCTAGGAAAAGCTTTACTCCCAGGTTTCCTTCCACCCCTTCAAACACCCCCTTTCGAAGCCAGTCTGACCAAACCAGACCACCTCCACTGTGACTTACAACTACTAAGCCCAAACACCTCCCTATCCCATTGGCTCACCCTCTTCCTACCATCCTGATGGAAAATCACATTAGAAAACTGAGTCCTCTCCATCATTCAGAAGGGGATACTTTATGACTTGGTGGATGTTACCCACCCTTCCAGCGAATTCTTCAACCTCCAGCGAACCAACCTCACCTTTTCCCACCCATCATTCAACAATTGCTAGCTCAGGGCACCATAGAACAGCTACCTTCCCCCCAAAGAAACAAAGGTTTAACTCCAGAATTTTTCTGGTACCAAGGAAAGACGACCCATGGAGGCCAGTTCTGGATTTATCTTTCCTAAACCTGTTCCTCAAGGTACCCAGTTTCAAAATCATTACCTTGCCTTTACTCCTACCACTCATAGCAACACAGGCTTTCATGGTAGCTTTGGATTTGAAGGATGCCTACCTTCACATTCCTATACACCCAGATTACAGGAAATTCCTATGCTTTGCAGTAGGTTCTTGGCATTTTCAATTGTCTGCATTTCCCTTTGGACTCTCCACTGCTCCTTGAGTGTTCAGTGTCTAGCACCCTTCATTGCTGACTACATACAACACAGGGTATACAAATATACCCATATCTAGATGACCTGTTAATTTTTCATCAGGACCGCCAACTCCTTCTACACCACCTACAACAGTTGATATCCACCCTGACTCAATTAGGGTTTACTGTAAACAACGAAAAGTCTCACCTGAACCCCACTCAAGACCTGTTTTTCTTGGGATGCAGGATCAGAACAGACCAAGTGAAGGCCTTCATTCCAGACCAAAGGATCCTGGACCTTTGTCTCTGCTTCAGCAAACTCATCACCCTCCATTCCTTGCCAGCACAAGAATTTCTAAGGATGTTACGCCACATGGCATCCCTAATACCCATGTTGCCCCTGACAAGACTCCACATGAGAAAAATCCAGCGGATCCTGAAGAACTTATGGAGCCAACACTCCCATCCCCTGGACACCCCCCTTCCCCTACTTAAGTGTCTCAAGAGGGAACTGGCACCTCACCTAAGTGTCATGTTTAATCATAGCCTCACCTCAGGTTTCGTGCCCACTGAGTGGTGCAGAGCTACAGTTATCCCAATCCACAAGGGGGGATCCATCTTGGATCCCGGAAACTACCGTCCCATCAGTCTGACGAGCCTTATCTGCAAGGCCATGGAGCGTATTATCATGGAACTTATAAACAAAGACATTGGCAACCTTCAAACACTGGACCCCACCCAGTTTGGGTTTGTGAAGGGCCGATCTTGTCTCCTGAACCTGATTGACTTCTTTGAATCAGTCTCCAGAGCCATGGACAAGGGTAAGGTGGTCCACACAGCCTATCTAGACCTTGCCAAGGCCTTTGACACCATCGCCCACTCTGGAATCATAGATAAACTTACTAAGTTGGGTATTAATCCCTATGTCACCCAATGGGTTGCTAAATGGCTTACTGATAGAACCCACACTGTAAAAGTAGCCGACTCCAAATCCAGCTCCAGACAAGTGGCAAGTGGAGTACCTCAGGGTTCAGTCCTGGGGCCGCTCTTGTTTGGCATCTACTTCTCTGAAGTACAGGTCAACACTAAGGGACTCTGGCTAACAAAGTTTGCAGATGACTGCAAACTGGGAGCCATTATTGAATCCCCAAATGATGTGGATACTCTACAAAAGGGCCTTACAGAAACAGATGCTTGGTGCCAGAGCCATGGGCTCAAGCTCAATGCCAAGAAATGTATTGTTATCCCCTTTGGGGAAAAAACATGTATCCATGAATTACCATATAGGTGGCAATACACTAAACACAGAAAGTGTGATAAGAGACTTAGGGACACAGGTGGACAGTGGTCTCACCTTCGATAACCACATCGCCACAACAGTCAGGAAATCCTTCTATGTGGCACACCTCATCACGAAGGGCTTTTCATCCAGAAAAAAGGAGGTCATTGTCCCACTGTACTCATCCCTCATTAGACCCATTATAGAATACAACACCCCATTTGGTATGTACCTTTATTTATTTATTTTATTTTACATTTGTTGACCGGGCTAGTCCAACTGGATACATGTCCATTTTCAGTGGAGGCCCGGGGAGAAAAGCTCCAAGGTCATAGTTAGATTAACAAAAACATTGATGTTGTTACACAAGATAATATACTGATTAATACATATACAATGATAAACCTATAACAAGTGAGTACAATTAAATACACTGATGCTTACAGACCAAATAAGAGAAAACAAGAATTATTAAATGATTTAACAAGGTATAGATTAGAATAGCCAGACAAGGAGGGCTAGAATAGGGTGTTCTTTGGTTTTGGGTTAGGCGGAGGCTGAGAGAAGCCTAGGTACGACTGGGACAATAGCTTGTTAGTCTGGACAGGAGCAAGGGCATAACCATTTGGATTTCAAGTATGCTCTAAGATGTAATTTAAATTGGTGCTGAGAGGGCATAAGTCTTAGGTTGTTTGGTAGTGCGTTCCAGGATTTGCCAATGGAATTGGCATATAGTGCATCACCACCAGCATTGTTAGATTTAATGGTCCTTACTTGAAGACTTTTGGAAGACCTGAGGGAGTTAAGGTTGGAGTACTGGAAAGGCCTCAGAAATACCTCACTAAAAGAATCACAGGCCTAAAGCAGATACCCTACGCTGACCGCCTTAAAAAACTCCAGCTATACTCTGTCGCATATTGTCTACTCAGAGGCGATCTCTGCTTAACATATAAGGCCATGTCAAACCCAGAGCTGTTGGACATGCTACACTTAAAGAAATCCCAATCCCTCAGAGCTACACGCTCCAGGGATCTAAACCTTGTCATCACAATAAACAAAACATGCTGGAGGGATAGGTTTCTGACCCAGAGACTCCCCAGACTCTGGAATAGATTGCCCATACATGTCAAGCAGAGTGCCTCTTTGGACCTCTTCAAGAGGAACCTTGACGTTTGGATGGGAGAAAGGAAATTCACCCCAGGGATCACGTCAGTCGCCCTGCTAGACAGGGGTCCAGGAAAGTAAATAATGTGGGAAGAAATAGCCAGGGAATTGTTATGGCTAGGCTTGTATAGGCCCTAGGGCTGATAGCCTAGTACCAACCTATGAACTTCAGTGCTGGATCTCTGTCATCCACCTCAACCAGGGACCCCCTTACAGTTATTGGCCCCCCCAACAAGTCTCGACAGACACATCAGACATGGGATGGGTGCAGTGCAACTACACAACCAGAAGCAATTCACTGTGCAGGGAAAATGGTATACACTAAGTCAAAAGGACCATATCAACATCAAGGAAATGAGGGCATGCCTTCTAGCCCTACAAACATTCAGGTCACCTCTACGCCCAGGAACCCTGAAAGTGAACACGGACAATATGACTGTCCTGTACATAAACAAACAGAGGGTGGGGGACAAGATCCTACCCTCTTTGCAGCCACTCAGATCTGGACCCTAACATCATCACTCCAGATTCATCTGGTAGCAGTGTACATTCCTTCTACAGAGAATGTTATGGCAGACTCACTCAGCAGAACTTCAGCGCCCTCTCACGAATGGATGCTTCACAGAGAGGTATTCTAGATCTTATCCACAGGTGGGGTATTCCAAAGTAGATCTTTTTGCCTCTTCCCAGAACAGACAGATGCCCAGGTTTTGCACAAGGGACTCACATCTGCAAGCCTGGAATGTGGATGCCTTCTCTTTCCTTGGAAGGGAATGTATCTCTGTGCCTTCACACTGATTCAGAAAATCCTGAAAATCCAGAAGGACAAACCCAAAATCCTGTTGGTGACACCCTTTTGGCCTTGACAGCATTGGTTTCTCCTTCTCTGTCTACTAGCCAAAGGCAATCATCACAGGTTACCCCACCAAATAGACTTGCGCGCACAGGACAGGGGATCCCTACTATGCCATCAGTTGGACAATCTAAAACTGACCTTATGGGTGATAGGGTACTAATCCCCTTCAGACATCTGTACTCTGAGGATGTACTCAATGTTCTGCAGGAGGCCAGAAAACCTAGTACCAGGAGAAATTGTGTATCTAAATGGAAGATATTCTAAAGGTGGTGTCCGTAGAAAAAGCAGGTCCCTATGACTGTTCCTGTACCATTGGTCGTTTCCTACTTGTGTGAGCAACTTCACTCAGGGCTTAACCTATTCTTCAGTTAGTCCATTTATCTGCCACCTCTGCTTGTCTGCCCATTCTACTGCCTCTGGCTTTTAGATTGGAGGTCAAGCTTTTCCTGAAAGGGTACTTCATATTAGACCCCCTCGAAAGCCTATACCTCCCCCTTGGGACTTGAATTTTGTTCTAGAAAAACTTACATTGCCATCTTTTGAACCAGCACATTCAATATCCCTAAAAAAAGTGCACCCTGAAAACAGTTCTGCTAGTGGCCCTTACTCCCACCAAGACTATATCAGAGATACAAGCCCTAATGGCTACCCCTCCTTACCTTATTTTCCACAAGGACAGAGTTTCTCTCAGGACTTAACCCCTCCTTCATGCCTATGGTGGTTAATGAACTCTCATTAAACCAGACTATTAACCAACCTGTTTTTTTTTTTTTTTTTACCCTTACCCTCAAAATCCCTCAGAGAGGACTCTTCATTCTCTAGATGTTCGTAGACAACTGAGGTACTGCTTTAACAAAACCAAACGTATTAGAAAGTCTGACCAGGTATTCATCTCCTTCCACCCTAGGGCTCTAGGGAAGGCAGTCTCCAAACAGACCATTCCTGTGTGGATCTCCAAGTCCATTGGCGTATGCTATTTCTGTCATGGAAAAAAACTTTACATGGACATGTCAAATCCCACTCAACCAGGGCAGCTGCTTTCTAGGCTGCCTTTTTCAGAGGGGTTGATTACACCTCAATTTTAGAAACTGCTACTTGGGCTTCAGTGCACACCTTTACTAAACATTACAAACTGGACCTAGCCTCCAGAGCTAAGAGATGGTTTGCCAGATGTATTCTTCAGGATCTCATTGACCAGGGACCCCAATCCTAAACCCAGGCTCATACCTAAAAGCTTTGGTACTCTCCCTACTGTAATGAATACTGCAACATGAGAATAGAAGGATATATAGAGTAGTTGTGTAAGAACTTACCATAACTTTAGATACCCTTCTCTTCCATGTTGCAGTATTCAGTCCCTCCCTCCTACCCCCTCTAGTTTACCTGTCTAATATACTTTTACTTACCTGTGGGGACGTAGTTACCCACTCTAACTTCCCCACTACACACAGCCTGTCAAGTACCCTATGGTCTAGTCTATATGTGAATCTCAAGGGTCTCCCAGGTATAACCCTCTTTAAACCTCCAGGAGTACTACTGTATATGGCAGTCCATTCTGAAGAGGGTATGTGCAGACGTCACTTTTATACCCCATGTTGGTTTATGGCTCTGACGGAGGACGTCACACACCCTCCTGCACGAAAGACTTTGGTGTACTGGCCAGATGGCGCTGCAGGCAGTAACCTCCCTACTGTAATGAATACTGCAACATAGAAGAAAAGGACATCTAAGATTATGGCAAGTTCTTGCACAGCTATTCTTTTTAGGGATAAAAAAGTGAGGGTCAGACACTGTTCACACACTTCTTGAAAGTAAGTCCATCCTTGATGCAGATGGACCACAAAGCCATCTTATCTTCTTCCTCAGCTTTTAAAGGCTCAAATACATGTCCTTCCTACACTTTTTCAGATGGGCAAGAAGTGAAGCACCCCCCAGCATCGACCTTGAGGGTACATCTTTGGTTATAGGTGTTAACTCCTCTCCAAGTCTTATAGAGATCATTTGCAGTCAGCTTGGTCTCTGCAGTTCTGAAGCCACGGTTTGGTGTTTGCACATGAAATTTCTTCCTTGTACTTACCATTGGGTCCAGCAAAGCTCAATGGCCCAGATAGAAGAGGGTTTGCAGGATCATGATATGCAAAAGTCGATGGTTAAGATCCTAAATGGAGGTTTTGTGGGGAAACATGCTCATGGACGATGGCGCATACAGTTGGAGAACATGACATAGTGCCACTACTGGTCCTTCATGGGTCTTTCAAATCCACAGACCTTCTAACATTATACTTGACCCTATACATATTAACTTTGCATGGTCATGCCCAATTTGGAGCTCAAGAAGAGTAGGCTTCTATCTCTGTTTGCATCCTGGGAGGAGTAAAAGAATCCAGAGAATCTTATTTCTGAGATAGGTAAGGATAATGAAATCTCCATTTCCTGGGGCTTCTCACTGGACGGCATCTCGTTTAAAGAATATTTGATATCACATAAGATTATTATGGCCTGGCCTTTATCCACATTCCTTATTTATTTTTATGCAGTTTATTTAATTTACTTTGCCACATGCATATATTTGCTGATTGGGAATGTACAACTGGGAAGTAATTTTTATTGGAGTCCTGGGGGAGTCATCACCAGATATCTTACAGTGCATTAAATAATATAAAATGCAGTTTGGCGATAAGACAGTAGCTTTAAATATAAAAGCATTACATGTATATGCGTAAAAATATTTTTTAGAATGAAGATAAGTGGAAAGTGAGGAAGTGAAGCCCTGGGTCATGTGTTCCGTGGAAACATGTTTCTAAAGACTTCTAAATGATCTCATTGAGCCATCATGTAACCCAGAGACCCAACAACACTTGGCTGCATTGCTGTCTGACAGAGTGTGAAGCTTACTTTCCACTACAGACAGTCCTCCTCAGTCTCTTCAGTTTTTACAAGAAGAACCCCTTGCAGACCAAGGAGTCCCCTTAAGCATAAAAAAGTACCCCACCCAGTCATTGCCAGTTAAGCTATCTGGGAGGATGATTCTCACAGCTTTGCAGACAGTCATGACTCTTGTCTGTGGCTACTCATGGGGAGGGATAGTTTTGCATTTGCCCTGGCTTGGAAACCCTTCAAGAACTAGCAGGTCTAACACATCGAACCTTCCTCACTGTGTCTGAGATTGGGCTGATTCTTCTGTCTGTTCCATTTCAGTGTTTGTGTCAGACAATTTTGAAGTTGAGGATGAATGCTCCCTACACTAGTGCATGTGGTGAACTTTTTTTGTATGTATGTGTATTTGTTTTTTTTTTTTTTTTTTTTTTTTTTTACATGGAGTACTACACTAATTCTTGACCATTTGCAACCACAGCCTGGGTGAATAACATTCACAAAATAATTTGGACATCATACATCATGAGGGATAGAATTGTAATAGCAGAAATTTAGTTTATACAATGATGTATAGATAAAATGAATTTAAAACAGATTTTAGCAAGCACTGGATAAGAAAATCAAAGTGAGTATTCAGAATAAAAATAAGAAGGGATAGCAGAGTAACGTGAAAACAAGGTGGGGAATAGGAGTAAGTCATGTGATGGTGAAGCAGATGACATTTTAGAGCAATCATTTCTCAAGGCAGAAAGATTTTTGGAGTCTGTGAGGTGGGGGAAGCATTACCAAAGGGTGGGTGCCCGTATGGAGAAGGTATGTTTAGTGGACTTGGTCGATCTTGGTGTGGCCAGTGGGGGAGCAGATTGGGTTCATGACATGTTGTAAATGGAGTTTTTTTCATGAAGTTTAGCAAGGGGGTACTTGAGGTATAGCGATTTAAATATTTGTGTTCTGGGTAGGAAGTTGGTTCTTTGTTTAATGGCAAGTCATTTGGCTTGTATAGTGTGCGACAGTGGTGTTCCTGTTGGGGAGAATTAGTGATGAAGTGACAAATAGTTGTAGGGGAACTTTTTTTTGTTTGTTTTATAGACGCTGAAGCAATAATTGGAAAGGGTGTATTCCTTTTCCTGTAGCGGCCCTAGCTGAAGAGGACATAAATGGAGAGATTATTTTGGACAAGAAGAGTGTGGTGATTAATTGGGGTCAAGGTACTTGAATGAGAGAAGGGTTTCTATAGTGGTGGTCTTTAGGTCAAAGATGGAGAGGATATTTGGGCTTTGGAGAGCCCCTTGGAGGGATGCTGACCAGCATTCTTTTTTTTTTTTTTTTTTTTTTTTGGTATTTTTTTGGTATTAGAAGGTATTAGAAGGCCTTAGTAATAAAATGTTGCAAGAGCTAGTGCTACAAATAGATTATGTAATCTTGGAGTAAATTTTGAATGTTAGTATGGGGCTAGATTGGCAAATTGTGTCATCAGCATGAAGAGTTGTGCATAGACAGGAAGGTTGCAAGGCATTTTAACAGAGATGGAAAAATAGAAGAAAGGAAAGGTAGAATCCTGGGGAACTCCTTTCAGATGTTGCACAGTATGGGAGAGTTTTTCTTATTTTGACTTTGATGTTTGTGTTCCAAAATGTTTTTGAATTGGGAGGAGATTCTGGGCAGATTCCTATTTCAGTGAGAGCATTTAGAAGAGGCTGATCATTGAGATTGAGATAGAAGGCTTTGGTCAGGTTATTAAAAAGGGCATCAGTCAAGCTACATTTGTCTGTACTTTATAAGATATTATCTCTTAGGGTCCGAAGGGCAGTCATGGCTTTTGGCTTGGTTATAAAACAATGTTGATTTTTGGGAGAGCAGATGGTACTGCTGGATATACTGGGAAAGTTCGATGTAAACAGTTTTCAAGGGTTTTTCCGAGGATGGAAATGGGACTGAAGTGGGAGCACTGTGATGGGTTAGTTTGGTTTTGGAAAGGTTTGATTATAGCAGTTTTCCAGATTTCAGATCTATTGCTTTTGAGGAGAGACGAAGGTTGAAGATGTGAGAGAGATAGGGAAGTAAGGTGGCTGTGACTGTTAAGAGTCCAGGGCAAAAGTTGTCTGAGCTGGGAGCAGTCATTCTGTATGCCAATTACAAGGCGTTTTGTGTTTATGTGCCTAATGTGTTTGATGTAGGGAGGGGGAATGAAGAGGGGAGGGGTGGAGAGGGTGAATGGGGGATGCGTGATAGTGGGGAGAGGGAGAGTACCAAATTCATGAAGCAAGTCGTTGAGTATGAAGATCTGTTTACAACATTTTGTAAATGAGATAGGGTTGTTGTGGCTGCTGGCTTTACAACCTGTGATGAGGTTAACTTTTGTCCATAAATGCTTTGGAGGGTTTGCACTTTCTTTGTCAGGATTTGTGTATGGAGGATTTTTGTATTCTGATGGATTGCTTGGCTTTCTGAGGGTGGAAAAATGGGTATGGTTGCTTATGAAGGAGACTGTTTTCCATTTCTTTCTAGCTGCATCCTTGAATTGTTTTATTTCTTTGGTAATACAATTTGGTTTATGTAGTTTAGGGAATCTTAATCTGTATAAAGAAATGGACTTGGAAGTGGAGCAGAATAGAGGTAAGAGAAATTGCTGCTTAGTTGGGATCGGATCTGGATAACTTGGAAAACCAGGAGTGTTTTTCTAGGTGGCTTTGTAGTTTAGATATTGTTTCAATTGTTTTGAGGTCTGAATGTTTTTAAAATAGAGGAAGCTTTGCGGATTGATTGCTGGTGAATAATGGACGATTGATCACAAAGTGATGGAGGTAGGACTGAAATGCTGGATACATAGGAAGTAATGTTAGTGGTAGTAAGTTCAAGTATGATGTGCATGGAAGATTTACAGTTGGGTCTTGGCTGTGAAATGAGTTGAAACTATGTTGGGCTACAAAGTGAGAGATATCAGTAGAGCGAGGAACTTGATAGTTACGGCTGAAGTCCACTAAGATGATATTTATGGGAATGGAGGCTAGAATAGTTATGTGGGTAGAGAATTTGTATAGTGAAGACAGTGGTAGTAGTAAAGCAATGCTAATTTTTTGACAGTATGTGCCACACTTGGAGTATGTATAGCTGGTGAATATCGCAGATGCTTCTTTCATGGATAATTGCTGCGAAGTCTTAGTATGTGATTGGGGTCAGATGATGGAGGGCATCTGTGTTTCAGACAGATTTTTTCAGCAGTCATCGCTGGAGTGCGTGGATACAGTCTCATGCAATGGCAATTATATAGCAGTGCATCTTAAAAAGGCTACCATGAGCCATTTTCTGTGCATTTGCAGTCCGTAGAATTGCTATGTTAGGCAGTTTGTAGAGTACGTCTAGATAAATTTTGTCAAACAAATCTTACCCTTCTTTGGAACAAATGTGTATAGCATATTGAAGACAATTCTGACACATTTCTTCAAAACTTTTAGCTTGCAGTCCATTACATCAGGACTCTCTTCACATAGGATAACTTGTTGAAATTGTTCCCTTTGTCTAAAGTTATATGATTCTAGAGTTAGTATTTTTAAGTAAGGGGGGGGGGGGTGAAATCTCCCACGTGGTGGGAGGTAGTAGGGAAGACTCCTCTTCTAAAAAAAAAAAAAAAAAATTGCATCACTTTTGAGGGAGCAGTTTTGGTCAGTTGTCCTACTTGAACCTGACAGATGTAGTCTGATTTTTATTCATTTTGAGAGTTTTGCTAATGACATTCAGAGAAGTTACCACCAAGTGCTTTGTGGTTATCAAATTATAGCTAAAGAAAAGCATGATGCAGACAAATGTCAGCCATGTATTACCTTCGATAAGAAAACTTTTTAGTCATAATAAATACCTGCTTGCTTTTGTAGAACATAGGAGTTGGCTATTTCTGCAGCTCCCTGTGTTCATACTAAGTCTGGTAAGAAAGTAGAGAAATGTAAGCATTTAAGTAAAGAAAAAAAATGAATTGCAGCAAATCTCTGGAAAAGGTTTAAAAAGAAACTTGTGTAGTGGAGGTTCAGCAAACACACTGCTTTACTTTGCATATGGGTAGTAATGCTCTGCTACACTTCTCTGGCAGTCTACCAAAGCTCAGAGTCCCTCCCACTGACTGGGTGTGTGTGATGGACCAATAACTTTGGCAGTACAGGGACTGCCTTTCAAACCCATACACAGGACCAGTGCCGTAGTAAGACATTGAGAAAGACTTTTTGGAAGAGTGCTTTTTAACCTGGATCTGTTCAAGCTGCTGAGCTCGGATAAGAAAACATTTTGGGTTTTATTTCCTGTCTCTGCATTTTTCTACCATGCTTGAATAGTGTATTCTGCTGATTTGTGTTTTGTTTTTCAACTGCAAAATTGTACATAATTAGGGTTTTACCTTACTTGCAGTACAAGATTTGTACTGTTTATTTTAAACAAAGTCTTTGTTTCTGTGGGCTTTTAGCCCTTGTAATAACTTTTATGGTCATTGGTGAATGTGAGGTCATTTCTAGTACAGTTCCTCTCATTGCCTCATGCTTCCAGAGCTTGCAAGCTAATCACATCTATTATTTAGGTTCATAGGTTCATACTAGGCTATCTGCCCTAGGGCATTTATAAGCCTAGCCAGAATGTGTTTGGCTTTTGCCACCCATTTTAAATTTATTTTGCTATGCCCTTTTTCGAGGTTAGTATACTGTGCCTCTGTCTAACAGTGACACAGAAGTGATACCTGGGGGTAAACCTGCGATCTCCCATCCACTCATCAAGATTCCTCTTGAAGAGAGTCAATGAGGGACTCTGCCTAACCTGGACTGGGATTTTATTCCAGAGTGAAGGGAGCCTCTGGGTTATGAATCTGTCCCTCCAGCATGTCCTGTTTATTTCAGTGCTGAGGTTCAAGTCTCTTGAGCGCGTAGCTCGATGGGATTTGGATTTTCTGAGGTGCAGCATGTCCATTAATTCCGGGTTGGACATGGCTTTATACGTCGGGCACAGATCGCCTCTGAACAGGCGGTATGCCACTGAGTAGAGCTGGAGTTTCTTTAACCGGGCAGCATATGGCATCTGTTTGAGCCCTTTGATCCTCTTGGTGAGGTACTTTTGGGGTCTTTCCAGTTGCTGCAGGTGTCTGGTAAGGTACATCCCAAAAGGGGCATTGTACTCAATTATGGGCATGATGAGGGATGAGTAAAGAGGCACGATGACCTCCCCTGATCTAGATGTGAATCCCTTCATGATTAGGTGGGCTATATAAAATGTTTTTCTAACCACTTTGGCCACGTGGTTGTCAAATAAGAGATTGCTATCAACTTGGGTCCCCAGGTCCCTAATTACTACTTCTGTACTTAATGGATTACCACCTATGTGGTAATTTGTGGGCACTTTGTTTTGCCAAAGGGATGACTATACACTTTTTGGCATTTAGCTTGAGGCCATGGCTCTGGCACCAGTTGTCTGTTTATATGAGGCCCTTTTGGAGGATGCTTGTGTCGGCTGGAGAGTCTATTATGGCGCCCAGTTTGCAGTCATCTGCGAACTTGGTCAGCCACAGTCCTTCCGTGTTGGCCTGTACCACCGAGAAATATATACCGAACAAGAGAGGTCCCAGGACTGAGCCTTGTGGGACACCACTTGTAACTGGTTTGGAGTCTGACATGGCTCCAGCAATTCTAACCATGTGGGTTCTGTCCTTGAGCCAGTTTGCAATCCATCTAGTGACATAGGGGTTTATATTTAAGCTGGTGAGCTTATCTATAATGCCCGAGTGGGGTATTGTATCGAAGGCTTTTGCGAGGTCCAGGTAGGCTGTGTGGACCACCTTCCCCTCGTCAATGGCCTTGGTGACTGTTTCAAAGAAATCAACTAGGTTTAAGAGGCAGGATCTGCCCTTAACAAAGCCGAACTGGGTAGGATCCAGTGTCTGTAGGTCCCCAATATCTTTATTTATGAGGTCCATGATGATCCTTTCCATAGCTTTGCAGACCAAGCTAGTCAGGCTTATGGGGCAATAGTTTCCAGGATCCGTTGAGACACCACCTTTATGGAGAGGGGCCACTGATGCTGTACGCCACTCTTTGGGCACATATCCTGTAGTAAGGCTGAGATTGAACAGTAGTTTTATGTTTGGGTTTAGCTGTTCTTGGAGTTCATGTAGGACGCAGCCCGGGACACCGTCTGGTCCCATTGATGCTGTGTTTTTTGCTTTGGAGAGGGCATCTCTTACCTGAGCATCTGAGATGTCAGGGGGGCAGCACTCTGCTGGGATAGATATTTGCCCTTTTGGTGGGGGGGTGGGAGTTTGCGCTGAACCTGTCAGCTAGGATGTTGGCAATGTCTGTGAGTTCAGTGTATTTTTTGTCATTTTGGACTTATTCTAAGCATATCTGGGAATTACCACCCAGGTTCCTAACATAACTAAAGAAAGCCTTGTGATTATCCTTAGTGTCCTGTGCAATTTTTCTCTCGAAGCTGGCCTTAGACAATTTTATGAGTGCCCGTAGTTTTTTGCTAATACTGATCAGTGATGACTTCCCTTTTTGGGATTTTGCTCTATCATTTAGTAGCTTCCTCCTTCTATTGTATAGTTTGTTTATGGCTGGGGTCCACCAGACAGGACGTCTGCCTTTGGAGGATTGGGTCTTGGTTTTATTTGGGATCGCATGATCCATGCATTCCTGAAGGTGTTCATAGAATGCATTTATAAAGGATTCTGCGGTCTGGGCCATATTTTCCACAGGCCCGGGGGCTTTGAAGGATTCCACCTCAGTTTTGAGGAGTGTGAAATTTGCTTTAGAGAAGTTTTTCACTGTGGTTTTCTGGGCAGGGTGTGGGGTCGGGATGTGAATATCCAGTGAGATTAGTTTATGGTCTGATCTTACCAGTGAGGGATACACTTCTGGTCTGGAGCATAGAGTCCCCATGTTGGTGATGATCAGGTCCAGTATGTTTTCCCCTCTTGTGGGAGTGGTAACAAGTTGTTCCATAGCATTTGAGTTTATAAATTCTAGGAACCTTTGGGCTAGGGTGTTGGAGCTAGAGTAATGCTCCCAGTCTATGTTTGGGTAGTTGAAGTCGCCCAATATAATGGTGTTTGGAGAGACCTTCATATTTTCCAGTGTTGTCAGAAAGGCCGAGTGGGGTTCCTGGGTTTGGGTGGGTGGTCTGTAGCAGGCTATAAACTGGAAGGCAGTTTTACCCACTGTTGGTTGCACACGGATAATCTCTGATGCTTCGTGCTTTGCCACCAACCTGGAGGTGTGGGTATCTTTGATGAATATTGATACTCCCCCTCCTTTTGTGGTTCGGTCCAAGTTTTGGGGCCGAAAAGCATGGTATGAGGTATAACCTGGTAGTGCTGGGGTGCTCTCGGGAGCCCTGAACCAGGATGTTCTTCATCTCACATTGCTGCAGTCCTTACATATGGGTAGTCCGCTGTCCTCGGTCGGCCCGAATACCAAAGTATAAGGCTGACGTCGGTCAAGGCGCTTAGAACTGACATCAGAACGTCAGGGTACAAAAGCGCATGACCGACGTCATATCCTCAGTCTTTTTTGCCGCATGGTCCGATGCAGAAGCAGCGTTGCAAGTGCCGTTCGGCGTTCTGAAATTTTTCGAGTTCGGAGTTTCAGACCGAATCAAAGTTGGCTAAGTACCCCGTTGGGGAATATTTTGGTTTTTTTCCTGCCTCAGTGTTTTACCGGATGTCAGAAAAAGTGAATAACTGTATTTCTTGTGGGAAACAGATACCGCATAGGGATTATCATTCTTTGTGTATTCCTTGTTTGGGGCCTGAGCACGACGTTGTTGGGTGTCGCTTTTGTGCTAGATTCAATAAGCGCACTATTAAGCGAAGGTTAGATTGTGCTAGGCTGGTCTTTGGGAAGCGGTGCAATTATAATATGCCGTCGGATTCTCCGGCGCCCGCTTCTTCGAAGAAGCGCAAAGACAAAGCGGTTAAACCCAGGCAAGATGAGTCGTCCGTTCCGGACGTCGGTTCTTTAGAGGCGTCAGTGGAACCGGTGGTTCCGACGGAGGCTTCTCTGGAGTCCCAGGGGGAGACTTTGATATTGCAGGATGTGGCCTCTCAGGAGGCAGGTCAGGCTGAAGGGGCTTCACAGGTCACTGTACTCCCCTCCCTTCCTAGGGTGGTTAGGCCCTCTCCTTCTGTTTCCAAGGCTTCTCCCAGAGGCAGGCCAGGTTTAGCTTCTGTTGGGGTCTCTCCTAGTGCAGCAGGGTCTGTGCCCAAGAAGCACATGCTTAAAATGGCAGAAGATTTGATTACTCTGATTAGAGGTTCTTTGCCCCCTCCTGATAAGAGGCCTAGGGTGGAGCCAGAGTTGGGGAGTTTTGAGCAGGCTTCCGATGTTTCTGAGTCTTCGGCTGAAGACTTGCAGGAGTACTCTCCTTATTCTGATTCTGATGCAGATGATTCGACTCCTTCTGCTTCTCCTCCAGAGGATTTTTCTTTTTCAGAGACTCTTCATTCCATGAGGGAACACTTTAAGTAGGAAGGTCAGGACTTCTCTGATTCCAGGAAAAGGCTTAGGGAATTTTTGCTTTTACCCCAGCATAGGCCCTTGGCTATACCTCCTGTTCTGGATGTTGTGGAAGATGTGTTTGCAGAGGCTTCACTTAATCCTGATTCTCTGCCTCCTGCTCCTGTTAAACCGGATAGGTATTACAGGGTGCCTGAGGCTCATAAATATCTTTATAAGAGTCCTAGGGCGGACCCAGAAACTGTTAGTCAGGGACCTAAGGGTGTCAAGGCCTCTGTTGTCAAAAATCCGGTTCCTCCAGATAAAGAGGCCAGAGCTTTGGATAGATGGGGAAAGAAAGTCTATACATCTTCTACCCTAGCTATGAGGGCTTTGAATTGCCAGTTTCATATGTTGAAATATCAAAACTATC
Organism: Protopterus annectens; assembly: GCF_019279795.1. Taxonomy (NCBI): domain Eukaryota; kingdom Metazoa; phylum Chordata; order Ceratodontiformes; family Protopteridae; genus Protopterus; species Protopterus annectens. Next base: position 622,444,067 of record NC_056726.1, on the reverse strand, counting down.
TTCTTTCTCAATTGAAGTCTAAGGTGGATGCTCTGGCGGAAGGCATTGAGTGTAAAGAATTACAAGATTTGGTGCATGTTTCAGAGCAGGTGGGTAAGCATTCTTTACAATGTGGTTTTGATGCTGTACAGGCCTCGTCTAGAGTGGCTGCCACTGGTTCAGTTCTTCGCAGGCACGCATGGCTGAGGGATCAGAATTTATCTGACCATGTTAAGACGAGGATTTTGGATGCTCCTTTACAGTCTGATGTGTTGTTTGGTTCACCTGTTGAGTCAGTCTTGAAGAAAATGGAAGACAAGGCTAAGTCCATGCAGGCTGTTAAAGATTTTTTGCAAGTGCAGCCTCCAAAGTTTAGTAGGAATTGGCCTGCTAAGGGGTGGACGTATCCTTCTTATGATTCTCAGTCTAGGGGTAGATCTAGACGTGGTAGGGGCAGAGCTCAGAGTTCTTTCAGACCTAGAACAGGGAGTTCACCTGCACAATCTTGGTGAGGGCAGGGGCCAGTCCTTTCGTAAACAGGCCCAATGACCTACCTTTTCAGCTGCCAGATCCTTCTTGCCTGGCAGCTCCTTTGGGAGGAAGGTTGGCACTCTTCAAGGAAAATTGGAATTTGATTACCCAAGACAAATGGGTATTGGATATCATACACCGAGGTTACAAGTTTTATTTCCATACCTTGCCTCCTTTCAAAGGCATGCCGGACGTTCCTCCTCAGCAAAGACTAGAGGCTCACAAACAAATTTCTCTGCTACTTCAAATAAAGGCCATACAACCGGTCCCTCTGCCAGAAGTGGGCCTAGGATTTTATTCTCGCCTGTTCCTAGTACCAAAGAAAGGGAACACGTGGAGACCAATCTTGGATTTATCTATCCTCAACACATATCTGGACATTCCCAAGTTCAAAATGTTGACGTTACAACAGCTTTTACCTCTGCTGGGCAAAGATCACTGGATGGTGACTCTGGATCTCAAGGAGGCTTACCTTCATGTTCCTATCAGGCTCAGTTGCAGAAAGTATCTGCGTTTTCGGACTGGGACTTCTCATTATCAGTTCTCTGCATTGCCCTTTGGCTTATCTACTGCGCCCAGAGTGTTCACGAAGGTTCTGGCTCCAGTGATAGCTTTCTTCAGGCTAAGAGGAATACAGATCTGTCCTTATTTGGACGATTGCCTGATTCTGGCCCAAGGAAAGGACGAACTTCTTCATCATTTACAGTATGTGATAGCAGTGCTAAGATGCCTGGGGTATTCTGTGAACGAAATAAAGTCCAGTCTAGTACCCTCTCAGGACATGTGCTTTCTGGGTGTGAGACTGAATACAGCATCCCAGATGGCCTTTTGACCCCGGACAAACAAAAGAATCTTTCTCTTTACTTCCATCAATTGTCTCATCAGTCCAGGCTGACTGCAAGGACAGTCCTTCAAGCCTTGGGGTTCATGGCATCTTGTATTCTGGTACTTCCCAATGCCAAACTGCATATGAGGAAGCTACAATGGTATCTCAAAATGTATGGACACAGCACTGCCAGCATATGGACACTGTCATTCAGATAATACCTTGCATTCAAAAGGAATTTTTGTGGTGGGCTCAGGAATGTCACCTAAACAGGGGACTCTCTGTGACCCGGCCAGAGGCGAGTCAGATTCTAACGACAGATGCCTCAGACAAAGCTTGGGGAGCTCATCTAAATGGAAAGTGGGTACAAGACAAGTGGCCTGCCAGACTTCAACATCTGCATATCAACTTGAAGGAGATGTTAGCAGTCCAATTTGCATTAATAGCTTTCAAGGATTTACTTCTTCCAGGGCAGGTGTTGGTTCTAACAGACAACACAACTGTCATGTGGTACATCAACAAGCAAGGGGAATGCATTCTTATCCTCTATGCAGACAAGCAATGATTTTGTGGGAGACCGCTCTCAGTTTACAGCTAAATCTTCAGGCAAGGTTTCTGCCGGGAGCACAGAACTCCTTAGCAGATGTGTTGAGCAGACAAATTATGGATCCCCACGAGTGGAAATTGGATCCTCATGTTTTTCAGAAATTGACAGTGTTATGGGGAACTCCAGACATAGATCTGTTCGCTTCTCCATTAAACTACCAGCTGCCAAAGTTTTGCACAAAAAGGTTTCATCCCACAGCTTGGAAAGTGGATGCTCTCTCATTCAATTGGAGCAATCTTCATGTGTATGCCTTTCCACCTCTGCCTCTCCTCCCAAAGGTACTCCTGAAGGTCAGACAGGACAAGCCAAAGATGATTTTAATAGCTCCAGATTGGCCTCGACAGCACTGGTACCCATTACTGAGAAGTCTGGTACGAGAGCCTCCATGGCCTTTGCCTTCGATTCCACACCTGCTGTCTCAGGAGAACAGTCATTTACTCAATGTCAAACTTCACTCTCTACATCTTACAGCCTGGCATATTCTGTTTTAAACCCTGGAGGGTCTCAGCTTCCACAGCAAGTTTTGAATGTTATTTTGGAGGCCAGAAGGCCTAGTACAAGGAAAGTGTACGCAGATAAATGGAGGAGGTTTTATTTTGGAGTACAGCAAAGGAATTTGATGTTTCTAAGCCTAATTTAAGTGTGGCTCTTCAATATCTTACTGAGTTACTGGACAAAGGTTTGTCCTTCTCCTCTATTAAGGTTCATGCTGCAGCAATTTCTGCTCACTATGACTGTGACCCACCATTGTTTTCTCATCCTTTGTTTAAGCAATTCCTTAGAGGGGCAAAGAATATAAGACCCCCACGTAGAGCTCCTACTCCTGCTTGGGATCTCAATTTTGTGTTGGAGAAACTCACTCTACAACCTTTTGAGCCTGCAGCTACTGCCGAGTTGAAATATTTATCATGGAAGACTGCTTTTTTGTTGGCCATTACCTCTGCGAGAAGGGTTTCTGAATTACAGGCCCTTATGGCGGTTGAGCCTTTCTTAATTTTCCATAAGGATAGGGTATCTTTGCGTACTAATCCTTCCTTTATGCCTAAAGTGGTTTCTAGTGTGGCTTTAAACCAGACTATTCATTTGCCTACTTTTTATGCAAACCCCCAAAATAAAGGGAAAAGATTTTGCACACTTTGGATATACACAGGCAGTTGCGATATTATTTGAGCAGAACTAAAGGGTTCAGGCAGTCTCAGCAGTTATTTGTTTCATTTGCTTTGGGTTCTCAGGGCAAGCCTGTTTCAAAACAAACTATTTCTAAGTGGATTGGGTTTTGTATTGCTTTCTGTTATTCCCATCATGGTAAGGAGATTCCAGCTGGGATTAGGCCTCATTCCACTAGGGCTACTGCCACTTCTACAGCTTTTTAAGGGGTGGCAACTAAAGATATTTTGGAGGCAGCTACTTGGAGTTCAGTGCATACTTTCTCTAAGCATTACCACCTTCCACTTTACTCTAAATCTAGGGCTGGTTTTGCCACTGCAATTTTACAGGGCATTTTGGCAGCTCCTAATGCTTTATAGTTTTGCCATCCTCCCTTACCTCTGCTTTGGGATTCTACCCATATGTAAGGACTGCAGCAATGTGAGATGAAGAACATAGTACCGTTTTGTACCTACCATAAATGTAGATGTTCGAAGATCTACATTGCTGCAGTCCAATTTACCCTCCCTCCTTCCCCTCTGTAGTTAGAGGCGGTTGTGTGGTTTGGGTTGTGAATATTGTAAATATTGTAAATAGGAGTAGTGCAGGGGTGGTTGGTTGGTTTTTTGCTGTCTTTTGGTTTTGGCCTTTCTTTTTAGGGCCTTCTGACATCTGGGGCAAGAAAAGACTGAGGATATGACGTCGGTCATGCGCTTTTGTACCCTGACGTTCTGATGTCAGTTCTAAGCGCCTTGACCGATGTCAGCCTTATACTTTGGTATTCGGGCCAACCGAGGACAGCGGACTACCCATATGTAAGGACTGCAGCAATGTAGATCTTCGAACATCTACATTTATGGTAGGTACAAAACTGTACTTTTCTGTTACTGCACAGATATCGATGTTCTCCATGCTAAGAAGAGTTTCGAGTGCGTGCATCTTGAGGTTTAGACTTCTGGCGTTGAGTAGCATTACTCTTAGTTTCTTATCCCTTGTGATACCTATGGAGGTGGGTTTATCTTTTGAGCCTTGCCTAAAAAAGGCACTATGGGGGTAGCAAGAGCCTTTTCATCAATTTCCATTGATGAAAAGCTAAATTTGAAAGTCTTGACAGGAAAACTTTGTTTTGCAGATGTCCTTCAAGAATGCAACTGCAGTCATAACATGTGGGTTGTCCTGCCTCAGGCAGCCCTCGGTCGGCCGGATTCCAAAGTCTGGGTCCGACGTCTGCTGATGTTGCATTTCTCTCCGTCAGAGCGGCTGGAGTACATAAGCATCAGCCGACGCCATTTTCTTCAGTCTTTCTTGCCGCGCGGTGCCCGAAGCAGAAGCAGTTCGCAAGTGCCGGTCGGTCAGCTGCTGTATTCTTCGATACCGAAGTCATCAAAAAAGCTAAGTACCCCGTTGGGGACCTTTTCTTGCCTCAGCCGATGTCAGAAATTACTGAAAAAGTTAACAATTGTCTTTCTTGTGGTAAACAAATACCTCATAAGGATTTCCACTCTTACTGTCTTCCTTGCCTGGGCCCAGACCACGTCTCCTCGGCCTGTGTAGCCTGTGCTCGCTTCAACAAGCGCACTCTCAGGCGCCGGGCGGAGTTCGCTGAATATTTTTTCGCCGATAAATTTGCTTACACCATGCCGTCGGACCTTCCGTCATCGCAAACTCCCAAAAAGCGAAAAGACCGGGACCGACATCCTCGGCCCGCGTCTACCACCGACTCCACGCCAAAACCTAGCGTGAGTGCTCCGGTTCCCTCTGAGACGGTCTCTCCACCGCTCCGAACCGAAGTCACCGCATTACCGACAACTCCGATTCCGGACATCACTCTGACGCCAGTTATCGATTTTCCTCCGGATACCGAAACGGAGGAAATGCCCGAGACCATTGCTGTAGACAAGGTCACTCCTGCACGTGGAGCTGCCAGGCCTCCTATGGCCATGTCTATTAAGGCCTACTCTAGGGCTAAGGCAGCCAGCAAAACAAAGCATATTACTTCTAAATCTTTACCTCAGCCTACCCCAGAGACACAAATTATGTCCATGGCTGCTGATTTAATTTCCATGATTAGAGGTTCACAGGCCCATCCTGAGAGGGGATCCCAGCCTCCTTCTGATAAAAGGCCCCGGGTTGAACCCTCTGACCCTATTCTTTCAGATGAAGATTCTGAGGGCTCTGTCCACTCTGATAGCCAGGAAGAGCTCTTCCAGACCTATGAGGACTCTGATGCAGAAGATTCCATTCCCTCGGCCTCCCCTCCTGAGGATATTTCTTTTGGGGAAGTTCTGCACACCATGAGGGAACATTTCAAGTGGCAAGGTCAGGAATATTCTGATTCTAGGAAACACCTTAGGACTTTCCTTAAGAAGCCCCAGCACAGGCCCTTAGCCATTCCTCCTGTACTTGATGTCCTGGATGATTTATATTCTGACTCTAGTGCTACCCCTGATTCTCTTCCTCCTGCTCCAGCCAAGCCAGACAGGTATTACAGGGTCCCAGAAACTCATTCCCATTTATTCAGGGCCCATACTGCTGATTTGGAAACTATTTCACAGGGGCCTAAAGGAGTTTCAGCCTCCACCTCTAAAAACCCATTGCCCTCCAACAGGGAAGCTAGGTCATTAGAGAGATGGGGCAAAAAGGTTTACACATCCACTACCTTATCTATGAGAGCTTTAAATTGCCTTTTTCATATGTTACAATATCAGGATTACCTGTTAGAAGATTTACAAAAAACATTAGCCACTCCTGATCCTTTAGACAGGAAGACTTTGCAGGAAGCTGTACATAACACTCAGCAAGTAAGCAATCACTTCCTGCAGTGTGGATATGATGCACTGGAAGCTTCATGTAGGGCAGCTATGACAGGGGCAGTCATTCGTAGACATGCTTGGTTAAAAGATAAACCTCTACCAGATCATGTAAAAGCAAAACTTCTGGATGCACCTTTGGAAAAGAGCAAGCTTTTTGGTGCGAATGCTAAGGATGTGTTAAAGACCATTGAAGAAAAAGCAAAATCAGTTCAGACGGTGAAAGATTTCCTCCAGGTTCAACCCCCCAGATTCAGTAGGAATTGGCCTTCTAAAAACTGGTCCTTTCCTAATCCAGAAAAGTTTCAAAGGGGTAAGAACAGACGTGGCAGAGGAAGAGGCCAATACAGAGGCCCTTACAGGGGACGACAATGGCAGCCAGGAAACCAAAGAAGTGACGCAGGGGTTTCACCTGCCCCACAACCACAATCTCAATGAATTTCCTCTACTACCGCCTACCAGGGAACAAATAGAAGCTCCCTTGGGCGGGAAATTATCTCTGTTTGCAGAAAATTGGCACAGACTGACAAAGGACAAATGGATTTTGGACATTATAGACCGAGGGTACAGGTTTCATTTTCATACCTTACCAAGAAAACAAGGCATGCCAAACCTACCACAAAACCAGAGGGCAGAGGCTATCAAGCAAATCACTCTGCTGACTCGGATGAAAGCAATAGAAAGAGTTCCACAACAAGAACAAGACCAGGGTTTTACTCAAGACTGTTCCTTGTTCCAAGAAAAGAATCTCAATGGAGACCAATACTGGACTTGTCCGCATTAAACACCTTTCTCATAGTACCAAAGTTCAAAATGCTGACTCTACAGCAACTCCTTCCCATGCTGGGCAAGGGGTCTTGGCTGATTACTCTGGACCTCAAGGAGGCATACCTGCATGTCCCTATCAGACACAGCTGCAGAAGATACCTCAGATTTCTTGCAGGGCCAGAGCATTATCAATTCTCAGCATTGCCATTTGGCTTATCTACTGCGCCCAGAGTATTCACAAAATGCCTGGCTTCAGTAATTGCTCATTGCAGGCTCCAGGGGATACAAATGTACCCGTACCTGGACGACTGCCTCATACAAGCGGACGACAAATTGATGTTGACAAAAAACCTGGATTATGTCATACGATTACTTCAAGCTCTGGGATACACAGTCAACTTCCAAAAGTCAAGACTGCAGCCATCCCAGCAAATAATCTTCTTAGGAGCCAAACTAGACACAGCCTCTCAGATGGCTTACCTGACAGAAGACAAGCAAGAGAAGTTAACTCATTACTTCAAAGGTTTAGCAAAACTCACCCAGATGACTGCAAGGAGATTCCTACAGGCCCTGGGTTACATGGCATCCTGCATTCTCCTGGTTCCATTAGCAAGACTACACATGAAAAAGCTTCAATGGTACCTAAAAAGCATTTGGTCTCAACACAGCAACAACTTGGAGACAATCATACCGCTCATTCCATGCCTACAAAAGGAATTCCTATGGTGGGCCTCGGTGAGCCAGGCAAACACAGGTATGTCATTCAAAAAACCACAGATAACACAGACCATGACCACAGACGCCTCAGACCTTGGATGGGGGGCGCACATGGAAGGCAGGTGTATACAAGGATAATGGTCTCCAAAGGAAACACATCTGCATATAAACCAAAAGGAAATGCTGGCAGTAATGCATGCCATCGAGGCCTTTCAACACCAACTCCAGCAAGGCCATTTAGTGATACGGACAGACAACACCACTGTGATGTGGTACATAAGCAAGGGAGCACCCACTCTTACCCCCTTTGCAGACTGACAATGCATCTTTGGGAGAAATCACTGAGCCTAAACATCCAGTTACAATCCCAGTTTGTTTCAGGAAAAGACAATGTGTTGGCGGACAGCCTAAGCAGGATTTTCACAGATCCACACGAGTGGAGGTTACATCCGAAGGCCTTCAGACAACTCACTTCGACATGGGGCAAGCCAGAAGTGGACCTATTTGCCTCTCACCTCAACCATTTTCTACCAAAATTCTGTACAAGGACATACCATCCAAAAGCTTGGAAAATAGATGCCCTCTCATTCAACTGGAACTCCCTAACAATCTATGCATTCCCACCTCTGCCACTGATGACCTCAGTATTACTAAAGATCAAAGCAGAGAGACCCAAGGGAATCATAATAGCTCTGGACTGGCCAAGACAACGCTGGTACCCACTACTACGGAGCATATGTCACACCAGGAGGTGGGCCCTTCCCCAATGGCCTCTACTTTTGACTCAACACAATTTCGAAACAGTGCATCCAAATCTTCAGACACTGCAGCTAACAGCCTGGGAGATCCCATAAATAACTTCAGCCTATCTCTCTCCAAGGAAGTTCAGCGGATACTAACAGAGGCTCGAAGACCATCCACCAGAAAGGTTTACTTAGCAAAGTGGAAAAGATTCAGCAATTGGAATACCAGCAAGGGACATGATGCATCATTGTTGAACATCCCACTCATCTTGGAATATTTGGCAGATATGTTAAAGAACGGCCTCTCATATTCTTCCATAAAGATACATGCATCTGCTATTTCAGCTAGATACAACACTGATCCTCCTGTTTTTCACACCCTTTACTAAGGCAATTCCTCACGGGAATCAAGAACATTAAGCCACCAAGAAAGGCCCCAGTGCCAGCCTGGGACCTCAATTTTGTCCTAGAAAAACTGACTCTACCTCCATTTGAGCCAGCAGCTTCAGTTGACTTGCAATTTCTCTCATGGAAGACAGCTTTCCTGTTGGCAATTACCTCAGCAAGAAGGGTTTCGGAGCTACAGGCCCTAATGGCAATACCACCCTTTATTATTTTTCACAGAGACAGGGTTTCATTAAGGACCAACCCTACTTTTATGCCAAAGGTGGTATCTAGGGTTTCTTTAAATCAAGCCATTCATCTGCCTTCTTTCTTCCCCAATCCTGAGAATAAGGGGGAAAGACTGTTGCATACCTTGGACATTCACAGACAACTTCGATACTACCTGGACAGAACCAAGGCCAGTAGGAAGTCTGAACAACTTTTTGTAGCTTATGCCCCTGCAGTCCAAGGAAAAGCAATTTCAAAATAGACTATTTCAAAATGGATTGGACATTGCATCAGATTCTGTTATTCTTTTCATGGAAAGACTGTTCCAGCCAATGTCAGACCACATTCCACCAGAGCTACAGCCACCTCTACAGCATTCTTAAGAGGGGTGCCTACTAAGGACATTCTAGAAGCTGCTACATGGAGCTCCGTGCATACATTCTCCAAACACTACAATCTGCCTCTATACTCCAGATCCAGAGCAGGCTTTGCTTCGGCAGTCCTGCAGGGTTTGATTGCCACACCATCTTTTTCCTAGAGCATTCCTCCTCCCCAGCTAAGCTATGGTATTCTACCCACATGTTATGACTACAGTTGCATTCTTGAAGGACATAGTACAGTTTTGTACCTACCATAAATGTAGATGTCCGATAGACATGCAACTGCAGTCGGATTTTCCCTCCCTCCATACCCCTCTATGCCTAGGGTCCACTCCTATCCCTGTTACTCTTAGCTGGGGATATCTGTTATGGTGTATTTGTTTTATTGCTCATTTATTTGTTTGGAATCCTGTTTTTGTCTTCCAATTTGATTACAGCCTTCCTTGGAGGGCACCTGGCATCTGGGGCAAGAAACACTGAAGAAAATGGCGTCGGCTGATGCTTATGTACTCCAGCCGCTCTGATGTCGGAGAGAAATGCGACATCAGCCGACGTCGGACCCAGACTTTGGAATCCGGCCGACCGAGGGCTGCCTGAGGCAGGACAACCCACATGTTATGACTGCAGTTGCATGTCTATCGGACATCTACGTTTATGGTAGGTACAAAACTGTACTTTTTTCCCCCTTTGGGGTTATGATTATTTGAAGAGTTTGAGTAGGTTTTCAGCATTTACATTTTTATTTCAGTAGCAGTTGATACCATTTTGTATTTTAAACATTGTTCATAAGTTTATAGTTTATTTCTTGTCTAAGGCTGTATTATGCTGTTTCTAATCATTTGGAGCTGAAACTAGCCTCCTCTTATTAAAACAGGGAGAGTTTTGTGATGTATTTTGTGGCTTGAGGTGCCACTGAAAGTACTGTCATTTTATTTAGCACAGTATTCAAAGTAATATCCCTGCAAAGATAGACTTCAATTTAGAGAAGGAATAGTGGGTTTTCTCGATTTTTTGACTGAGCTGACCATGCAGCTTGTATTTGGTATTGATCTGGCTAGTTTCTTTTTTTGCCCCTGACTTGGTGGACTCTGATACAATGCCCTCCCACCATCATCTACTGCTTGTGCACCTAACAAATGAAGTAATTTAAGAAAATTTGAGAAATATGCCTCAGCCTATGGCTTGTGACTCTGCAGTAGTCCTACGTAGACTGTCAGACCACTCACCTTTTGCCTTCACACCCCCTGGTATGGTGTCAGTACCACAGCTGTGCATGACACGAGGGTCAGACAGCTGTACCATTATTTGGTTCAGCTATCGAAGAAGCAAACTCCTTAGGTTCATGGAAGTCAGGGGTGCAGAATCTGTTGCTAGTATTAATACATTTCCTCCAGCAATTCTTACTAGTGTAGTGCATGCAAAAAAGAGGCAGAAGGCCCTCCATGTTGCAGGGCAACAGTCTTGGTTTCCAAATGAGCTGGTGACTATGGTCAGATGCATTGTTTATAGGTTCATAGGTAGGTTCTAGGCTATTGGCCCTAGGGCCTATATAAGCCTAGCCAAATGATACCCTAGCTTTTGCCACCCAAGAAAATTATTTTCCTGTGCCCCTGTCAGGCAAAGCCACAGAAGTGATCCCTGGGGTGAAAATGTCCTATTTCCCATCCAATCATCAAGATTGCTAATGAAGAGCTTTGTTTGATATAGATAGGTAGTTTGTTCCAGAGGATGGGAGGTATCCGGGGCAGGAATCTATCCCTCTAGCATGATGTTCTTCGTTTTTCACTGTTGCAGTCATCACATTTGGGTTATCTGCTTGCAGTAGCCCTCAGTCAGCCTGATTATCAAAGTCTTGGGTCCTGCGTCGGTTGCTGTCTCATCTTCCATGACGTTGGGTAGTCAGGGGTATAAAGCACGCAGCAGATGCCATTACATCAGTCTTTCTTGTCATGCGGTGCCCAAAGCAGAAGCAGTTTGCAAGTGCCGGCCAGCAGACTCCTGAAATTTTTGTTTTCGAGTTTCAGAACCGAAGTAGTCAACTAAGCTAAATACCCCGTTGGGGAAACTTTTTCTTGGTCTAAACTGATGTCAGTAAAAGTTAATAATTGTATTTCTTGTGGAAAGCAAATACCTCATAAAGATTTCCATTCGTATTGCATTCCTTGCTTAGGCCCAGACCACGACTCACCTTGCTGTCGGTTTTGTGCCCTATTTAAACAACAAACTATTTGTTGGTTCATTTACCCTTCTAAATATTTTGGTACTCTGTTCAGTTGTCCAGAAATGGCTTCGGTAAGCCACCTGACTACCGACATTCCGAAAACATACAAAGATAAAGACAGACACAGACCGCTTAGGTCCAAAGCTGCTGACAACGCTTCTCCTAAGCTAGTCACCAGTTCACCAGTACTCAGTGAGGTGCTTTCGCAGCCCCTGATGCCCGCTAATTCAGATTCGCATGCCTCTACTGAGACCCATTTGGAGTCCGGTATGCCGCGAGATGCTTCTGCTGTGAAACCTGCGGATGTCTCTACCTTGGATGGGTCCGGAGCCACTTTGCAGGCACCGGCTTCTGAGGGTGTATTCAGGTCTACTGACTTGCATATTAAACAGACGCCATCTTCTTCTTCAAGGTCTAAAAACTCCATCTGTGCCTAAAAAAAGATGCCCAGCCCGCATGGTCAGGCCCCAATGCCTAAAAAACAAATAAGAATGGCTGAGAACCTTCCCCCTCTAAGAGACCTAGGACGGATTTCCCTTCTGATCAGGATTCTGAAATTTCTGTTTTCTCTGATGACTAGGATTTGTCTTTATCTACCTGTGAGGATTCTGATGCAGAGGACTCCATTCCCTCTGCTTCCCCTCCAGAGGATTTCTCTTTTGGTGAAACCTTGCATACTCTTAGGGAGCATTTCCGCTGGGAAAGCCAGGATTACTCTGACTCCAAAAAGAGGCTTAGGGAATTCTTACTCCGCCTCAACACAGGCCTTTAGCTATTCCTCCTATACTGGACATTATAAATGATGCCCTCTCAGAATCTAGCCTGGCCCCTGACTCTTTACCTCCTGCTCCCAGAAAACCTGATGGGTATTACAGGGTACCTGACTCTCACAAGTTCATCTTTAAAAATCCTACTGCGGATCCTGAGACCATTTCACAGGGACCCAAGGGCATTAAGGCTACTACTGCCAAAAATCCTACCCCCTCTGATAGAGATTCCAGGGCACTGGATAGATGGGGAAAGAAGGTATACACGTCTGCTACTTTAGCCATTAGGGCTTTAAACTGCCAATTTCATATGTTATGGTATCAGCAGCATATTATTGGATTGCTTAAACAGAAAATGATGATTCCTGACTTTGCTGAAAATAAAGAATTACAGGATTTAATCCATTCTGCTGAAAAAGTTGGAAAACATACTTTGCAGTGTGGTTTTGATTCATTAGAGGTATCTTGCAGGGCTGCTGTCACTGGGTCTGTACTTAGAAGGCATGCTTGGCTTAAGGAGCAATCTTTGCCAGATCATGTTAAAGCTAAATTGCTGGATGCTCCCTTAAACCAAGACTACCTGTTTGGCAACAAAGCAGAAGTAGTACTTAAAAAGATGGAGGAAAAAGCTAGATCTATGCAGACTGTTAAAGATTTCCTGCAAGTACAACCTCCTAGATTTAGTAGGCATTGGCCCTCTAAAAATTGGTCCTTTCCTGCCTCTTCCAAGCCTTCTCAGTCCAAACCCAGAACCAGCAGAACACCCAGGCTTCAGTCCCAAGGTACTCACAGGCCTAAACAGTGAGGGGCTCCCACTTCCGAAGCAGGGAGTAGTAAGACCCCCCCTGTGGTAAACTATCTCAATGACTTCACTTTAAACCTTCCAAGCCCTGCTGAACTGACTGTTCCTTTAGGGGGGAAAGATTGCCATGCATGCAAAAAATTGGAAACTCATTACTCAGGACAAATGGGCTTTAAATATAGTTTCCCAAGGATACATATTTCACTTCCACTCCATACCAACCCCAAACGGCTGGCCAGACCTACCCCCCCCCCCCTCCAGATCAGTGGGCAGAGGCTCAAAAGCAAGTTCTCTCTCTTTTAAGCATCAGAGCTTTTCAACCTGTTCTAGAAGAAGAATGGGGACAAGGTTTCTACTAAAGACTTTTCCTGGTACACAGAAAAGATGATTCCTGGTGTCCTGCCCTGGATCTGTCTATCCTAAACACTTTTTTGGTAATCCCAAAATTCAAGATGCTTAACTCATCAGCTGCTTCCCATGCTAGGCAAAGATGCCTGGCAACACTAGATTTCAAGTAAGCCTACCTGCACATCCCAATAAGGCAATCTTGCAGAAGATTCCTATGCTTCAGAGCAAGCTGCATGCACTATCAGTTCTCTGCACTGCCCTTTTGGCTTATCTACTGCTCCCAGGGTATTCACAAAGTGCTTAGCTCCAGTCATTGCATTTTGCAGGCAAAGAAATATTCAAATATACCCATACCTGGACGATTGTCTAATTCAGGCAGAAAGGCAGGACATACTATTAAATCATCTGGCATTTGTAAAGAAATTGCTAACTTCTCTGGGGTACACCATAAACGAAAAGAAATCACATCTTGTACCCTGCCAACAAATTGTATTCCTGGGAGCAAGCTTGAATACAACTTCCCAGATGGACTACCTCACGCCAGAGAAACAAGTTCATTTCACAGCCTACTTCAAACTACTGGCCACAAAGACCCAGCTATCTGCAAGGAAAACTCTGCAAGCCCTGGGGGTTCATGGCCTCCTGCAGTCTACTAATTCCATATGCAAGACTGCATATGAGGAAACTACAATGGTATCTAAAAAGCCTATGGTGTCAACATTCTCAGGATCTAGAATCAATGATTCCTATCATACCTTGTCTACAGATAGAGTTCCTTTGGTGGGCAGAGGCATGCCACCAAAACAAGGGACTGCCATTCACTCTACCCCCTACCGCCCAAACCCTAACAGACGCATCAGACTATGCATGGGGGGGGGTCACTTGGCAGGGCAGTGCATTCAGGGCAAATGGAATCCAAGTCAAATGCACCTGCATATCAATCAAAAAGAAATGTTAGCTGTACAGTATGCTCTGACAGCCTTCAAGGACCCAATTCTTCCAGAACAATTATTGGTAAAGATGGGCAACACCACTGTCATGTGGTACATAAACAAGCAGGGGGGAACCCACTCATACCCTCTCTGCAGACTAGCTGTGGCTCTGTGGAACACAGCCTTGAGCTACCAAGTGCTCCTACAGGCTCAATTCCTGCCAGGAAAGCTAAACACACTGGCAGACGACCTAAGCAGAAATCTCATGGACCCATACAAGTGGAAACTGGAGCCACAGATATTCAACATGTTGAGAAATAAATGGGGGGGCCCAGAGATAGACCTGTTTGCCTCCCCCCAGAACTACCAATTGGACAAATTCTGCACAAGAACTCCCTACAAACAAGCTTGGAAAGTGGATGCCCTGTCCTTCACCTGGAAAAACCTATCAGTTTATGCTTTTCCCCCGCTGCCTCTCCTCTCCAAGGTACTACTAAAGGTCAAACAGGACAAACCAAGGACAATACTGATTGCACCAAACTGGCCACGCCAACACTAGTACCCCCTTTTGCACAGTGTGTCACTGCTGGCACCATGGCACTTGCCTCAGATACCTGCCCTGCTGTCCCAGCAGGAGGGCCAGATTCTGCACCACAGCTTAAAATCCTGAACCTGGCAGCCTGGCTAATTACCTGATTTCTCCTTTACCATCCCTCAGTAAGCAAGTGTTGGATGTCATTCTGGAGGCAAGGAGGCCTAGTACTAGAAAATCCTATGCTGAGAAATGGAAAAGATTCTGTTCCTGGAACCAAACTCAGGGCATGGGCACAGCAGCGCCCAATTTACCTCAGATTCTTCGATACTTAACTGAGATGCTTCACAAGGGCCACTCCTTTTCCTCTATCAAAATTCATGCCTCAGCCATTTCGGCTCATTACAACACAGTACCACCCCTCTTCTCTCATCCACTGCTGAAGAGTTCGTTAGAGGAGCCAAAAACTTAAGTCCACCCAGGAGATCCCCAATGCCAGCCTGGGACCTTAACTTTGTATTGGAAAAACTCACTCTACCTCCTTTTGAACCAGTTGCAAATACTGAGTTGAAATTCCTTTCTTGGAAAACAGCCTTCCTTTTGGCCATCACTTCAGCAAGAAAGGTGTCTGAATTACATGCCCTCATGTGGCAGTGGAGCCTTTCATTATCTTTCATGTGGAGAGGGTGTCCCTCAGGACCAATCCCTCTTTCATGCCCAAGGTGGTATCCAGTGTGGCCCTTAATCAGTCCATTCATTTGCCAACCTTCTTTTCTAATCCACAGAACAAAGGGGAATGGATACTGCACTACTTAGATGTGCACAGACAACTTAGATTTTACTTGGATAGGACTAAACCTCACAGAAAATCTGAGCAGCTGCTGGTTGCATTTGCTGCAGGGGCAGAGGGGAAGGACATTTTAAAGCAAACCATTTCTATATGGATAAGCCATTGCATTCATTTCTGCTATAAGCACCATGGAAAACCTACCCTGCAGGGGATAAGAACACATTCAACCAGGGCTGCATCTACCTCTACAGCCTTTCTCAGAGGTGTCCCTACCAGGGACATCCTAGAGGTTGCTACTTGGAGTTCTGTACATACCTTCACCAAGCATTACCATTTGCCTATTTTCTCTAAATCCAGAGCTGGCTTTGCCATTGCAGTCTTGTAGGACCTTATAGCTGGTAATAATGCTAATTACCTCCTCCCATCCTTAGCTTTGGGAATCTACCCATGTGTGATGACTGCAACAGTGAAACATGAAGAACATAGTACAGTTGTGTACACTTACCATAAATGTGGATGTTTGAGTTTATTCACTGTTGCAGTCCTGGTTACCCTCTCTCCAGCCCCCTGACTTCTATTGACTGTACCTCTATTCTTGTTTACTATGATTAAAGCTTTTTGGTGTATTTGCTTTTTTGTTGGAGGTGTAACCTTGTATATAATTGCTTCCCATTATGGGGGCACCTGACATCTGGGGCAAGAAAAAATGATGTAATGGCGTCGGCTGCATGCTTTATATCCCTGACTACCTGACGTCATGGAAGATGAGACGGCAACTGATGCAGGACCCAAGACTTTGATAATCAGGCTGAGTGAGGGCTACTGCAAGCAGATAACCCAAATGTGATGACTGCAACAGTGAATACACTCTAACATCTACATTTATGGTAAGTGTACACAACTGTACTTTGTTTATTGTGGTGACAAGGTTTAGGTCCTTAGAGCATGTAGCTCGGCGGGATTAGGATTTCTTTACGTGGAACATGTCCAACAGCTCTGGGTTTGACATAGCTTTGTATGTTAGGCAGAGATCGCCTCGGAGTAGGCGATATGCAACAGAGTAAAGCTGGAGATTTTTGAGACTGTCTGCGTAGGGCATCTGTTTGAGGCTGGTAATCTTCATTGTGAGGTATTTCTGTGGCCTTTCCAGTTGTAGATGTCTTGTGAGGTACATACCAAATGGGGTGTTTTACTCTATAATGGGTCTAATGAGTGATGAGTAGAGGGGAACAATGACCTCTTTTTTTCCTGGATAAGAAACCTTTTGTGATGAGGTGTGCCACATAGAAGGATTTCCTGACTACTGTGGCAATGTGATTATCAAAGGAGAGACTACTGTCCACCTGTGTCTCAACACACTTTTGGTGTTAAGTAGACTACCGCCTATGTGGTAGTTCATGGGCACAGAGTTTTTACCAAAAGGGATGACAATGCACTTTTTGGCACTGAGCTTGAGGCCATGGCTTTGACACCAGGCATCTACCTCAGTGAGGCCCTTTTGTAGGATGTCCACATCGTTAGGAGTTTTGATTATGACTCCTACTTTGCAGTGATCTGCGAACTTTGTTAGCCAAAGACCTTCTGTGTTGGCCTGTGCTTCAGAGAAGTAGATACCAAACAGGAGAGGACCCAGGACTGAACCATGTGGTACTCCACTTGTCACTGGTCTGAAGTTGGATTTGGAGTCTGCTACTTTTACAGTGTGGGCTCTGTCAGTGAGCCAGTTGGCAACCCATCTTGTGACATGGGGATTTATACCAAGTTTAGTGAGTTTATCTATAATTCCAGAGTGGGGGATGGTGTCGAAAGCCTTGGCGAGATCTAGATAGATTGTGTGAACCACCTTACCCTCATCTACGGCTTTGGTCACCGCTTCAAAGAAGTCTATTTGGTTTAGGAGACATGATCTGCCTTTTACAAACCCGAACTGGGTAGGGTCCAGAGTTTAGAGATTACCAATGTCATTGTTTATAAGTTCCATGATGATACGTTCCATAGCCTTGCAGTCCAGGCTCATCAGGCTAATGGGGCAGTAGTTCCCGGTGTCCGTGGTGGCTCCCCCTTTGTGGAGTGCGATAACAGTTACTGTGCACCAATCAGTGGGCACAAAACCTGAGGTGAGGCTATGATTGAACATGGTACTTAGGTGGGGTGCCAGTTTGTTCTGTAGTTCATGTAGAACGCAGCCTGGGATGTTGTCATGTCCCATGGATGCTGTGTTCTTGGCTTTGGAGATTGTGTTTTTATCTGTGCAGCCGTGGTTACAGGAATTTTGCATTCTTCCGATATAGAGATTGGCCCTTTAGAGGATGAGAGAGGGGTAAAGTTAGCACTGAACCTATCTGCCAGGATGTTGGCAATATCAGTTGGTTCTGTATATTTAGTGCCATTCTGCTGTGACTCAGAGCAGATCTGAGTGTTGCCATTGAGATTCTTGACATCGCTATAGAATGCTTTGTGGTTGTCTTTGGAATCTGTGGTGATTTTGTTTTTGTAACTAGCTTTGGAGAATTTTATGAGGGATCTCAGCTTCTTACAGAGGCTGACCACAGAGTTCCTCCAATCATGGGATTTTACTCTCTTTTGCAACAGTTTCTTTCTTCTGTTGTAGTGTTTGTTTATACCAGGGGACCACCAGATTGGATTCCTTTTTTTGGAGGATAGCATCTTGGTTCCGTTAGGGATTGCATGATCCATACACTCATGTAAGTGCTTATAAAGTGCAATTGTATAGGATTCAGCAGTCGTACCTCTGTTGTCCATCAGCATGGGCGTCGTGAAGTTTGCCACTTCTGTCTTAAGAAGTGTGAAGTTGGCTTTGGAGAAATTTTTAAGGTGGTTTCCCTAATGGGGGGTGGGATGTGGATGTCTAGGGTGATTTGCTTGTGGTCAGGAAATTCACCCCAGGGATCATGTCAGTTGGCCCTGCTAGACAGGGGTCCAGGGAAGTAAATAGTGTGGGAAGAATTAGCCAGGGAATTGTTATGGCTAGGCTTGTATAGGCCCTAGGGCTGATAGCCTAGTACCAACCTATGAGGCAACATGCTTGGCTCAGACTACGTTAGTTTGCCGACCCCTTCAAGGCGTTTTTACAAATGCTCCCTTCGGTGGTTCTCTCCTTGGGAAGACCGTGCCTGACACCCTTATCTAGAGTGAGAAAGACGGGAAGACTTTGTCTGCCGTCAGAATCCGCTTCTCTAGCCCTCCAAAGATCCTTTTCCAGGAATCAGAGAGGGCAAAAGATGTGATTTCAGAAATCGCAATTTTCCCGGGACTCTCGGGACAACTTGTCCCCTAGAGGCAGAGGTGATCCGAGGAACTTTGGGTCTAGGGAGCCCTTCTCGGACAGGCCCACGCAGCAGCCCTGAGGGGTTGCCCGACTGTCCTACTCTGGAGGCAGTCTGTAAAAGATTGTCATTGCACCCAATGGCATGGGAGTCCATAACTGCAGATCATTGAGTGCTTCAAATAATATCCAGAGGTTACACCATCCCGTTTGTTGCCCCTCCAATCCAACCAAAATGCCTTCCACATGTTCCACCCGCTCAAAGGGAGACGACCATGCTAGCGGTTTCCAAGCTGCTTCAAAAACGAGCCATCTAACCCCCCCCCCCCCGATTAGTCCAGGTCAGGCGTTTACTCCAGGTTCTTTTTAGTGCCAAAAAAGACTGGGACCTCTAACCCATTTTGGACCTGTCAACCTTAAACCTGGCTATCGCCAAGCAGAAATTCCGGATGATCACCCTACAGTTCATTCTACCTTTTCTTCGAGAATGTGACTGGATGTGCTCGGTAGACCTCCAGGATGCTTACTACCATATCAAGGTTCACAAAAGCTCCAGGAGATTCCTTTGCTTCTGGCTGGGAGCCAGTCATTTCCAGTTCTGAGCCCTACCCTTCGGTCTCACCACAGTCCCCAGGGTGTTTACCAAGGTAATGGTGGTCATAGCGGTTCACCTGAGGCTTCAGGGGATTCAGGTATTCCCTTACCTAGATGATTGGCTTCTTGCTGCTTCCACCAAGCGGCTACTTTGCCAAGCCAGAGACTTCTTCCTGCGTCTTGCAGCCCTGTTAGGGATTACGGTCAATGTTCCCAAGTCACTCTTGAATCCGCTACAGATCGTAGACTTTATCGGGGCATGGCTGGACACCCTTCAATTGAAAGTCTTCCCAACTCCAGACAGGGTCTAGAGTCGAAGGGCTTATGTATCCCTGATTCTTGGCCCCAGGTTACCGAAGGCAGTGGATGTTCTCAGAGCCTTGGTATCTATGGCTGCAGCAATTTCTATCCTCCCCTGTGCACGCCTTCGCATGCGTGTTCTACAATGGACTATAGCCGTACAGTGGTCTTGGCTGGATCTCCCCATGGAATACCCAATTCACATCAGCAAAGCCTGCAGGGCGTCACTTCTCTGGTGGGTCCAGTCTCCGGAGATTGTAGTGGAATGCCCCTTTGTTCCATCCACAGCCCAAGCCACAGTGACCACAGATGCCTCCCAGCTTGATTGGGGGGGGGGGCATTATCTGGGGAGGATGGCCCAAGGCACGTGGTCCCAGATCGAAACCAGATTGCAGATCAGTATTCTGGAAATGAGAGCAGTGTTTTTAGCATTGCAGGCCTTCCATACTGTTCTTCCTCTGGAGACTATTGCAATTCAGTTAGACAACATGTCGGTTGTCTGGTACATCAACAAACAGGGAGGAACCAGATCTTACCCTTTGTGTTGCGAGGCCATAAAAGTTTGGGAGTGGGCGATGTCCACCAATCTATTTCTGATTGCAACGCACATGCCGGGACGCTCCAGCATTTTAGCGGACAAATTGACACTGGCTATTCTAATGCCATACGAGTGGTCTCTGAAGCAGTCTATAGCAGAGGGAGATCTTTCTTGCATGAGGACAGCCTTGCTACGATCTCTTCGCATCTCCTTCCTGCGCGAAGTGCAACAAGTTCTTCACTCTGATTCCCTCACCAGGGACCCCCCCCAGAGACGCTCTAGTCCATGCGTGGCCTCACGGGCTCCTGTATGCTTATCCCCCATTACCACTCCTTCCGAAGTTTCTTCAGAAGGCTTGGTGACTGGGATACAAGGTTATCCTCATAGCCCCATTCTGGCTTCGTCAGGTTTGGTTCCCCTTCCTCTGGTCTCATGTTCTAGCTCATCCTTGGATTTTAGATCCCTGCCCAGATCTCATTTCTCATCCTTTGAGCACCTGTCCGCCCAACCTAGACAGCCTCAAGCTGACCGCTTGGCTGCTCCAGTTCCCTTTAATTGCCAGGACTCCCGGTTTTTAGTCTTCAGTGTAAACTGTTCTAGTTGCGGCTCATACGTCTTCCACTAGGAAGACTTTCTGCAGTAAATGGAAATGATTTTGTATTTAGGCATCTCTGAGAAAGCTGGATCCTTTTACGGCCCCCTGTAGCTGCAGTACTGAATTTCTTAGCCAGCAATTTTCATCAAGGGGCCAGTTCTTCCACTATGAAAGTGCAACTGGCAGCTTTTTCAAATTTCCATGTTGGCGAGAACAGGAATGCCCTGGCCTCTTCTAGATTGTGTAAGGCTTTTCTTAAAGGCACTTTTCTTTTGCACCCTCCAGTTAAAAACCCTTTTCCTGCTTGGGACCTTACCTTGGTTCTCCAGGCCTTAGTTGCTCCCCCCTTTGAACCTGCAACATTAGCGGATTTAAAGTTCTTATCTTGGAAGACAGCCTTCCTAGTGACTATTACTTCGGCTAGGAGGGTTTCTGAGCTTCAGGCCTTGTCTGCCGTGCCCCCTTACTTGACCTTCCATAAGGACAGGGTTTCTCTCTGCACAAACCCTTCTTTCTTACCAAAAGTGGCTTCTGAATCAAACATTGAATTAACCTGCCTGTTTTCTTCCCAAATTTTCATAACAAGGGTGAAATATAAACTGCATTTGTTAGAAGTTCATAGACAACTTTGTTTTTATTTACTCAGAACAAAGCCCTTCCGTAAGTCTGACCAGTTATTTTTGTCCTTTTCTAAGCCCTTTTTGAGTAAGGCCATCTCCAAAGTTTCCTTAGATGGATTACACTATGTATTTTGTAAATTTGGAGTGGAGAAAAACCAGGCTCTCTCACCACGAAACAATTAAAGGCAGCTGTAGTGTTCAGCAAACAGCCCAATGTCATCAAGACAAAACCGAATAAAACAACTTCAGTTATTCAGTATAAACTTGATCGTAGACCAGGATAAATTCAGCAAAAGAAAAAAACCTTTATTGGATGTGAGCGCTTTCGCGTAGCAACTACTACGCTTCATCAGACAATGCATTAACATTTGAAGCTTCAGTTTATATAATAAGAGATGACAAAAAGGCGCCAAAATTAAAATAAGTGATTAATTCATTGAAACAATTAATTAATTAAGCAAAATAACATGATAAAGCATTTACCAAAGAACCTTAGAATCTTAAATTTGAGCAGTATCATTCTGAATTATACCATACTATGTCATTGTTATTTTCCCCAACAATACGGACTTGTATAAACGCAATGAAACCAAAATGCTTATCAAACAAATAACTAAGCAGATGGATGAATGTATTGTATGTTCAGTGCGAATATATATAATATGTATAATATTTATTATTAAAATTTATTATTAAAATTCTATGCCTGTAAGAAATTTTTAAAAATTATTTAAAATAAAACGCAAATGTTATTTAATGATGATAATGAACACATAGAAATGCATGAAAATGCATAAAAATGTATAAACATGAAAAAATGCATATATATATGTGTTTAAATGTGTACAAATGCAGATATAAATATAAATATAAATGTAAATGGTTAAATGTAGAAATAAACGAGTGGATGAATAATAAATGACCAATAGGTAAATAAATAAATAAATATGTATGAATATATAAATATAAATAGAATAATATATCAATAAATATATCAATAAATATAAATATGTGAATAAATATATGAACAGATATTCATAAATTCATGAGTTATTCATAATTATACATACTTTGGAATTTTTATTGTATTTTGTAAACTTTTTATTTGTATACTTTTTATTGTACAATACTTTTTATTGTATTTTGTAAATTTACAAAGACAAAGGCTCGTCTCCACCTGGTCCTGTTAAAGCTCATTCTACCAAATATATGACTACGTCTGCTGCTTTCTGGTCTAGGGTGTCATTAGGTGACATTTGTGCGGCAGCAACTTGGCCTAAGTCAGATACCTTTATTTCTTCTTCTTATAAGTTGGATTTAATCTCCAGAGGGAGAGCATCCTTTTGCTCTGCGGTGCTCAGGAATATCCTTCCATGACGGCCTCCCAGGGGTTTGAGTAGCTGGGGACTCTGTCCCACAGGTTGAAGATAAAATGAAGTTAACTACTTCAGATAAAAAAGTTATGTACTCACCATAACGTTCCATCTGAGTAGTTCTACTTCATTTTTTTGCAACCTTCCCACCCTCCATCCTCCGAACCTTCTCATGTGATGATATGTATGGTTTCTTCTAGTGTGAGTTGCTGATTAGTCTGGATTGCAGCAAACTCGATCTGAGGGAAGGCAGGAGATGGTGGTGTGTTATCGGTAAGGGGGAGGAGCTCGGAGCAGATGCTTGTAAAGTTGCCGGCTCGGATCCGATATGGATCCGAATACCCACAGGTTGCAGAAAAATGAAGTATAGCTACTCTGATGGGACGTTATGGTGAGTACATAACATATTTTTACAAGGGCAAAGAATGCAATATTAAGCAAACGAATAGCACAGAAGCATTTAGTAAGCAAACGAATAACACAAAAAGTTTATTAATTAAAATGTTCGAAGTTGAGATATTTGATAAAATGATTGTCAGAAAAGCACATAAGGCATTCAGCATTAACTCAGAATTGCAAAATGAGAATGTTTAGAGTAAAACAAGCACAAGAAAGTATAATGGGCATGAAAAGAGATTAAATGGGCAAAACAGGTATAATAAAGGGCAAAAAGGGCACATTAAGCATAAGTAAAGCAAGGTGACTGCATGTTTTGTTGGCAAATTACTGTGTTTGCACATGAACTATTTTGCATTGATTGAAACTATTCAGGATATGAGTTATTCAAAATATCACACAGTGTGTAAAAGTGCTTACAGTGTATGTTTATTACTGTGTATTTATTTTGAAGAGTTTGTGTGCAAAGTGCAACTATTTCATGACATGCAGTCAAAATACAGCCATTTGGAAAAGTTTCTTGTGCTGGATGTGTCTCTCTGCAAAGGACCACAATTACAGAGTGTCTCTTGAACTGTAAAAGAGTTATTTAGCAAAGTACAGCCATTTTAGAAAAGTTTCAGTGTGTCTTGTAGTTTATTTGCAAAGTGCAGTTACTTCAAAATGTTTCTTACTCTGAGATTCTTCTGCCCAGCTTATTCACACAGTAAAGTTATGTTGAAATGTTTCTAACCCTGATGAGATGTGATTTCTCAAAGTACAGTGATTTCAAGAATGTTCTTGTGCCACAGGGACTTATTTCACAAAGTATTTTGCAAAGTTCACTTATTCAGAGGCTTATTGTGCTATTGGGCATAGTTACAAGTACTGGCATAAATTTCAGGTGTGTGTGTGTACTTGCAAAAGCCTTCACTGATGTGTTAAATATGTCAGATGCATTTCACAGACCAGGCCCACTTGTATTTGATCAGAATATTGCAGAGAATTGGAGAATATTAGAGCAGGAGTACGATATTTTTATACAAGCAGCTTATTCTGACAAAGATGTATGCACCAGGGTGTTCATTTTGCTAAACCTAGCTGGGTCAGAGGCCATTGAAAGAGAGAGTTCATTTGAGTATGCACCAACAGTATACGAAGGAGAAGGGTAAAATTGTCATATTGTTGTACAGGCTGAATCAAGGGAAGTCCAAGAGTGTTTGAAATGAAAATTCAGAGAAATGTGCAACCCCCAGACAAATGTTACATTAGCAAATCATTTGTTTTACACAAGAGATCAAAAGCCAGGAGAAACTTTTGCAGCTTATATTACTGATCTGAGAAACAAAGCTAAAACGTGCAGGTTTGGTGATTTAAAAGATCTGATAAAGAACAGGCGTGTGTGTGGTATTAATAATGCTGCTGTGAGAGATTTTGCTTCATGACAGTGACTTAATGCTGAGTAAAAGATATTGAGATTTGTCAAATCCATGAAGTTACAGAAAGGCACACAAGTATGCTTGCAGTGATAAGAGCATGGTTTCAGCAGGCTCCAGAGCAAATGTAGATAGAATGCAGCATGTGGCTAGCAGAAACAGGCCTAAGCACATTGCAGCTGCAGCCCGTGCAGGTGTGGCGAGGAAAACCCGTAGTCTTCCAGCAAGTTTTAAGACTAGTTCAGTTAAAGGAGCATGCTCAGTGCCATACAATGGTGAATCAGCAAAACCCAAGTCAAGCTTTATTGTTAACTGTCGCAGTTGTGGTGCCAACCATGAGTCTAAAAGAAAAGTGCTTAGCATTTGGTCAACGATGACACAAGTGTAAAAAAAAAAAAAAAAAAAAAAAATGGAATCATTTTCAAAAGTTTTGCGAATCAAATAAACCTTACTCAGTTATAAAGAAAGGTCACTTAGAAAAGCAAGTTGATCATATAGAAAGCTACAACTCATCTTTCTATATAGATGGTGTATAAGGAGTCGGTGAAACGATTAATGCAGTAGACTTATTGGCAAAGAATGAAGTGTTTTGTACTCTCCCGAGTCATGGTAAAGCCACCGAGCTCAAAGTACACACTGGTTCAAAGTGTAATGTCAGCAGAAACATTTGCTAAAGTGAGAGCTGGTGAGCAACTTAATGTGGCCAGTTGTGTGAAATAGGTTCATAGATTAGAACTAAGCTAACTGCCCTTGCGAGCCATTTTAAACCTACCCAATTATTCCTTGAGACTCAAACCCTGCATCTTGTGCTTGCAAGGCAAACACCTTAACCATTAGGCCACCCTCCCAACCCCAACATTTTCTTGTAGTTAGATTTGAACCCTTAACTAACTGACTTGCTTCTCTAAACTCACTGCATTTGCACCTTGCACCACAGAAATTTGTTGCTTATGGAGGAGAAGAAATTCAGACTGGAGGCTCAGTAATGCTTTCATGTTATTTGGCTGGGAACAGTTATCAGTTATTATTCTATGTGGTTTGAAGACCTATGCAGTCATTATTAGGTCTCGGATACAGTATGAGAATGAAGCTGCTTTCCCCTTTACCAAAGAAGTCCATCATGTAAGCACACATCCCAGTTCCAGCTTCACTGATGCTATGTTCTCGGAATATGCTGATGTCTTCGAGGGCAAGCTAGGCAAGGTTCCAGTTGTGTATTCTATGAAGTTAGACCCAGAGGTCAGTCCAGTGGTCAGACCAGCAAAAAGGGTTCCAGTAGCTGTGCAGAGCAAAGTCAAAGCTCAGTTGGATAAAATGGTACAGCAAGGTGTAACTTGTCCAGTTACAGAATCTACTGAATGGGTGTCATCCATGGTAGCAGCTCACAAAAAATGCTCAGACGAAATCAGAATATGCATTGGCCCAAGACATTTGAATAAAGCATTAGAGAGACCTCGTCATCCTGTGCGAACAGTCGAAGTCGCAGGCCTAATATTGAATGCCACTGTATTATGCTGTCTTGGATGCAGAGTTCATTTTGGCAAGTGATGCGTGATCGCAAATCTTCACTACTGACTACATTCAGTACCCCATTTGGAAGACATTGATTCCTCAGGATGGCATTTGGAATAAATTCTGCATGTGAAGTCTTTCAGCGTGCAATGAAGCATATTTTTCAGGTTATACCTATGCCATAATAGAAGATTTATTGGTTGGAGGCAGTGGTGAAGCAAAGCATGACAAAAACCTCAGGAAAGTTCTAGACAGCATGTGAAGTGAACTTTAAGCTCAATCCTCTGAAGTGCAAATTCAGACTGCCAGAAGTTACATATGTAGGTCATTTATTTACTAGCACTGTCTTACAACCAGACCCATCCAAGCAAGCAGGTATTCTTGAAATGCCAGCACCAGATAATGTTCAAGCTGTACAACGTTTTCTTGGTATGGTCAACTACTTGGGTAAGTTTATACCAGACTTCAGTGAGTTAGCAGCACCTTTGAGAGAGCTTGTGTGCAAAAATGTTGCATGGTCTTGGTTAGAACAGCACCATAGAGCATTTGAAGACCTTGAGCAGAAAATTGCTACCCCCACCTACATTAAGATACTATGATGTCATTAACCCAGTCAATCTTTTCTGTGATGCTTCAAAATTTGGTCTTGGTGTAGTTATTCTTCAAGAGGGTAGACCAGTAGCCTACGCATCTAGAACTCTTACCCAAACTGAAATGTGATATGCTCAATTGAGAGAGAACTTTTGGCAATTGTTTGCATGTTCGAAGTTTCATGATTATATTTATGGTCGAGCTATCTAGATTGAAACTGATCATCAACCTCTAGACACTATTTTTAAGAAGCCTATGCATTCCACTCCAGCAAGATTACAAAGAATGATGCTCAAATTGCAAAAGTAGAACTTCAGAATGGTCTGTACAAAAGGCAGACTTCTTTATCTGGCTGATGCATTATCCAGATCACCCAGAAATATAGTGTAACAGCTTGGCGCAGAGAATTTTTACTTTGATGTTGTGGAAGTGCATAATTTTTCTACCACAAGACTTGATGAGCTGAGAGATCATACAGAGACTGATCTTGTTTTGCAAAAGCTCAGCCACTACATCAGTGTTAGATGGCCGTTAAAGCAATCTACTGTATCGCCTGAAGCGCAACCTTATTTTCTTTACAGAGATGAGATGTTGATGGAAGATGGCATTATTTTCAAAGGTCCTAAGATTGTTCCTCCTTCCTTACAATGTAAATATATCCAGATTTTGCATCGTGGTCACCCAGGTTCCGAATCTACCAAAAGAAGGGCAAGAGGACTAGTATTTTGGCCTTCTCTAGCAAAAGACATTGATAAAGTACTTTCATCTTGTTCGGTATATAAGGGTATGTAATAATACTAAACCACATCTGCAAAAAAGAGCCTCTTTCCAGCTAAAGTTCCTGAACTACCTTGGCTAACAGTAGCCACTGAAATATTTGAGTGGAACAGTCAGCATTATTTAGTGTTGGTAGACTTTTATTCGAACTGGTTTGAGATCAATTTACTACCTAACCTAATGTCCACTGCTATCACCAAATTGAAACGTCATTTTGCCGTCTATGGAAGCCCACAGAAGCTTATATCTGACAATGGTACCCAATTTACCAGTCAGTTGTTTCAGAAATTTGCAAAAGAATTTGTACATGTTACAAGTAGTCCTGAATACCCACATTCAAATGGACTAGCTGAACGGTGCAGTACAGAGTGCAAAGCAATTACTAGAGAAGTCAAGGCGTGACAATACCGATGTCTTTTTGAATTTACACAATCTCAGAAACCCACCCCGTGATGATATACTTGGCTTGCCTGCTCAGGGACTTCTATTTAGACAAACCAGAACAACCTTGCCTATCTGTTCCAGTTTGTTGAGGCTTAAAGCTAAAAACAGAGCAATCAAAGCCCAACTTTTCAGAAAGTGTTCTTTCCAGAAGTCCAGCTATGATAAATTGAGCATATTTCTTCATCCATTGAAAGGAGAGACAGTGAGGGTACAAAGGCTGAAAGGTTTCAGTCGAATCCGTCAAGTGACAGGTGTATGTGCTGAGCCGCGATCCTACTTTGTAGAATCTGAGGGCGTGGAGTACGAGAAATGGCAGACATAATCTTCCTGTATCAGAACTGATATTGCATCATTGTTCCTGTGATGCAGACTCTAGAGCTCAGAGCAATCCAGACAATATTCCTGTTGCAGAACATATCTTGACTCTTACTTCTGTTTCTGATGATGTTCCTGATGTCCCCAAAGCTGAACCTTCAGCAGAGATCGTCCCGGTTGCTAGACCTAATTCTAGATTCTATGTCACATGATTTGGTCGTATTTCCAGACTTAGTGTGAAATACACAGCAACCTGGACATAATTGTCTATATGTATTTAATTCTGTATAATTGCATGTCAGTCAGTGTCAGTAATGCATGACTAATTTCTCAGAGGGAGGATGTAGAATGTGTGTGTTGTACCTTTAAGAAGCATTTCCAAGGACAGCACGTGCATATAAATAATAAGCACCTGCTAACTTCAGTGCCATTTTGAGAGTGCAGCCAGAGTGTGAGCATGTATGAGAGAGATAGTCAGTTTGTTTATAAGTTTATCTAAGTTAGTTATTAAGCCTCAATTCTGATGTTTTTGTACGGATCACATTCACTTTGCCAAAAGTACAAATGTTCTTCGTGTTTCACTTTTGCAGTCTTCACATTTGGGTTATCCCTGCCAGGGTAGCCCTCAGTCAGCTCGAATACCAGAGGCTTAGTATTTCTGCGCTGGTTGCAGTTGCTCCAGGACTGACGTCAGGTCATCAGTATTATAGATTAAGGCAGCCAATGCCATTACGTCAGTCTTTCTTGCCGAGGAGCCTGAAGCAGAAGGAGTTTTTCGTTTTCGAAATTGAACTTTAAGTCTTCTAAAGCTAAGTACCCCGTTGGGGATCCTTTTTTCTTGCTCTAACCAATGTCTGAAAAAGTTAATTGTCTCGCCTGTGGAAAGCAAATACCACACCGAGATTTTCATTCATACTGTCACTTGCATAGGCCCAGACCACGACATCCCCCGATGTTGCTTTTGTGCTCTGTTCAATGCCAGAACTATATGTTGTCGGGCCCTTATTGTAGCTAGATATTTTCACTCTTCAGTCCTCAAATTCCGACATGGCTTCGGTAAGCCATCCAACAGCAGATCTTCCGAAAAAACGTAAAGATAAAGACAAGACCACTCTGGTCCAAAACTGCCGACAGTGCTTCCGTTAAGCTAGTCGTCAGTTCTGCGGTCCTCAGTAAGGTGCTTTGTGATGCCCGCTTCTGTGGATTCGCAGGCCACTACTGAGACCCTTTTGGAGTCTGGTATGCCGCGAGACTCTTCGACTAAGGATCCTTCGGATGTCTCTACCTTGGATGGGTCCGAAACCGCTGAGCAGGCATCAGCTTCTGAGGAAGTACTTCGCACTACTGATTCTCTACACAGACTGACTTCTTTCGTGTCTACCGTTCTTTCGAAAACTACCAAGTTTCTAAGGCCCAGGGTATGAACCACACCCAAGAAACCGACCCAATCTCAGGCACCTGCTTCCTTGCCTCAGTTTCAGATGCTTAAAATGGCGGAAGACCTAATGCTTATCAGGGGAAGCCAGGCTACCCCTTCCAAAAGAAAGAGATTTGTCCCCAGTAGTTTTATCTGAACAGGAGTCCAATGACTCTGATGCATCTGATTATGAAGATATGCAACCCCTCTCAGCTTATGAGGATTCTGATGCAGAGGAATCCATCCCTTCAGCCTCTCCAACCGAGAACTTTTCCTTTGGGGAAACCCTACATACCTTAATTGAACATTTCCAATGGGACTCGGTCAAAAAAGAGATTCAGGGGATTCCTACATTTTCTACAGCACAGACCTCTGGCCATTCCTGCTGTCCTGGATGTTGTGGATAATAATTTTATGGAATCCAGTTGGACTCCTGGCACTGTTCCTTCTGCTCCTAGGAAACCAGACAGGTGCTATAGAGTCCCTGACTCTCGCAAATTTCTGTTCAAAAATCCTACTGTGGACCCTGAGGTTATCTCTCAAGGATGTAAAGGAAGTAAAACAACTTCTGCTAAGAATCTCACCTCCTCAGATAGGGATTCCAAAGCATTAGACAGATGGGGTAAAAAAGTATACACCTCTGCTACTCTTTCTGTTAGAGCACTAAAGTGTCAGTTCCATATGCTGAAATATCAGTAACATACCATGGAATTCCTCAAACAAAAAATATCTTCCTTTCCTGCTTGTGCAGAAAATAGAGTTACAAGAGTTAATGCATTCTGCAAATAACGTAACTAAGCACACCTTGCAATGTGGTTTTGATGCCCTAGAAGCATCTTGCTGGGCAGCAGTCACTGGTTCTGTCCTTGGAAGGCATGCTTGGCTGAAGGAACAGCCCTTGCCAGACCATGTCAAATCCAAATTATTGGACGCACCACTGCACAAAGACAACTTATTTGGCACCAAGGCAGAGGAGGTCTTAAAAAAAAGATGGAAGAAAAAGCTAAATCTATGCAAACAGTTAAAGACTTCTTGCAGGTCCAGCCACCAAGGTTCAGTAGGCATTGCCCCTCCAAGCACTGGTCCTTTCCTGCCCCCTCCAGGTCAACTCTGCCCAGACCCCAGGGAAGCAGGCACTCCCAGACAGCAGCCTCAGGGAATGCAGACATCTAAGCAATGGAGTTCCTCCTCTTCAGAACCAGGGAGTGCTAAGCCCAACCCCTCATGGTAAGAACTCACAATGACTTCACGCTTCCATCCCTTTCCTCTGCCCACCTGCTCTTGCCCCTAGGAGGAAAACTCTCCTTCCACATAAGCACCAGGGCCACTATTGCAATGACCACTGGGTCCTCAACATAGTGTCCCAGGGATACAAATTTTATTTCCACACACTACCAACATCAAAAGGGTTCCCAGATCTTTCCCCATACCAGTGGGCAGAGGCCAAAAAGCAAATCCTTTCCCTGCTGTCGAGGGCAATAGAGCATATTCCTGCAGAACAGGTAGGCCAAGGTTTCTACTCCAGACTCTTCCAGGTACCCAGAAAAGAGGGCACCTGGAGCCCCATCCTTGATCTATCCATCCTAAACACTTTCCTGGTGATCAAAATTAAAAATGCTCACCCTCCAACAGCTTCTACCTGCGCTCTCCAAGGATACTTGGTTAGTCACCCTAGACCTAAAAGAGGTCTACCCTACCTACACATCCCAGTCAGGGAATCTTGCAAGAAATATCTCCGTTTCAGGGTGAGATCACTGCACTTTCAATTCGCTGTGCTACTTTTTGGCTTATTCACTGCTCCCAAAGTTTTCACAAAATGCCTGGCTCCCACCTTTGATTTTTGCAGGCAAAGAAATATTCAGATTTACCCGTAATTCGACAGCTGCCTGATTCAGTTAGACAGGAAAAGCTGTTAAAACACCTGACCTTTGTAAAGGACCTACTGACACCTGACCTTTGTAAAGGACCTACTGACCTCCCTGGAGTATACTATCAACGAAAAGAAATCTAAACTAGTACCCACACAAAAAATTGTATTCCTTGGAGCAAGCCTGGACACTGCATCCCAGATGACATTCCTTACACCAGAAAAACAAACCTACCTGCCAAACTACTTTTCTCAACTAGCCACCAGACCCCAGTTATCCGCAAGGAAAATCCTGCAAGCTCTGAGGTTCATGGCTTCTTGCATTCTACTCATTCCATATGCCAGACTGCATATGAGGAAACTACAGTGGTACCCAAAAAGCCTTTGGTGTTGATGAAGAAACTACAGTGGTACCTAAAAAGCCTTTGGTGTCAACACTCCCAAGACCTGAAAACTCTTATACCACTGATGCCTTGTTTAAGATTTCCTTTGGTGGGCAACAGCATGCAACCACAACAAGGGACTACTCTTCTCACAACCACATGTCGCACAGACCATCACCACAGATGCATCAGACTATGCCTGGGGTGCACACCTGGATGGCAGGTGCATTCAGGGCCAATAGAGCCCAAATCAAATACATCTGCACATCAACCAAAAAGAGATATTAGCTGTTCAGCAAGTACTGACAGCCTTCAGACCCCTACTCTCCCCGGGAGCTGTACTGATCAAAACAGACAAACACCACTGTGATGTGGTATGTTAGCAAGCAGGGAAGGACTCGCTTGTACCCTCTGCAGGCTCGCCATGACCATTTGGCACACAGTCTCAGCCATGCAACTACATCTGCTAGCACAATTCCTGCCAGGCTCTCTAAATTTTCTGGCAGACAACTTAAGCAGAAATCTTCTGGACCCACAGGAGTGGCAGCTAAACCAAAGAACCTTCACCCTTGTAACCCAGAATTGGGGCGCCCTGAAAGTCGACCTCTTTGTGTCCCACTCCAACCATCAGCTCATCAAATTCTGCACCAGGGAACCTCACAGCAAGGCCTGGAAAGTCTAAGCTCTATCCTTCCAGTGGGTCAACCCCTCTGTCTATGCATTCCCCACTAACGCTCATTACAAGGGTACTGCTCAAAGTAAGGGAGGAAAAAATGAGGATAGTCCTGATTGCCCCAGACTGGCCATGCCAGCACTGGTACCTTCTGCTGCGAAGCCTGTCACTAGTGCCACCATGACATCTCCCTCAGATCCCAACACTCCTGGCCCAGAAGAATGGAGAATTCATGCATCCCCAGTTGCAGACCCTCAGTCTGGCAAGCCTGGCTTATTCCCTGACCACTGCACAAGCCGCCAATCTAAGCAAACAAGTTATAGATGTTATATGTGAGGCCAGATGCCCTAGCACTAGAAAGTTTTATGCTGACAAGTTGAAAAGGTTTTGCACCTAGATCCAGGCTAAGGGAGCCGGAACTGCACAGCCCTCCCTACCTCTCATTCTGGATTACCTGGCTGACCTACTACACAGAGGTCTGTCCTTCTCTTCCATTAAAATTCATGCCTCTGCCATCTCTGCTCATTTCAGCACAGAACCACCTCTTTTCTCCCGCCCTCTCTTTAAACAGTTCCTAAGAGGGGCTAACAACTTGAGGCCACCCAGAAGAGCACCTACCCCCAGCTTGGGACCTGAACTTTGTTTTGGAAAAACTCACCCTGCCCCCCCCCCCCCCTTTGAACCACCAGCATCAGCAAGAGTTAAAGTTCCTCTCTTGGAAGACAGTTTTGCTTCTGGCCATCACTTCAGCTAGAAGAGTATCCGAGCTATAAGCACTAATGGCTTTAGAGCCCTTCATCATTTTCCACGCTGACAGGTTCTCCCTCAGGACTAACCCATCCTTCATGCCAAAAGTGGTGTCCAGTGTGGCACTCAACCAATCAGTTCATCTGCCCACCTTTTTCCCTAACCCACAAAACAAGGAGGAAAGGATTCTGCACTCTCTAGATGTGTACAGACTCAGATTCTACCCAGACAGGACTAAATCATTTAGGAAGACTGATCAATTGTTAGTCAGCTTTGCTACAGGAGCAGAGGACAAGGCCATATCCAAACAAACCATTTCTAAATGGTTGGAACACTGCATCCATTTCTGCTACAAGCAGCATGGGAAATCTTCCCCCCAAGGGGGTCAGGACACATTCTACCAGAGCAACCTCCACCTCTGTAGATTTCTTCGAAGGGGGTCCCCACCATGGACATCCTGGAGGCTGCAACATAAACATCTGTTCATACCCTCACCAAGCATTACTATCTGTCTACCGTCTCCAAATCCAGGGCAGGCTTTGCCACAGCAGTCTTGTAGGGCATCCTAGCCAGCCCCCAGTCTTCTTGACTGCCACCACCCTTTTCCTTAGCTTTGGGAATCGACCCAAATGTGATGACTGCAACAGTGAAACACGAAAAACATAGTACTATTGTGTACACTTTCCATAAATGCAGATGTTCGAGTGTATTCACTGTTGCAGTCCTGGTTTCCCTCCCTCCATCACCCTTGCCTCTCTCTCTCTCTATCCTTACAAGGATGTTTTGGTATTTACTTTCTACTGGTGGTGTTCTTCCACTATAACCTAGCTCCCTCTTGGGAGCTCCTGACAGGGCAAAAAAAAAAAACTGATGTAATAGCGTCGGCTGCCTTAATTTATAACACTGACGACCTGACGTTAGTCCTGAAGCGATGACAACAGACGCAGAAATACTAAGCCTCTGGTATTCAGGCCGACTGAGGGCTACCCTGGCAGGCATAACCCAAATGTGCTGAATGCAACAGTGAATACACTCTAACATCTATATTTATGGTAAGTGTATACAACTGTACTTTCTCCGAACCACACTTTTCCGAGACCATAACTCCGAATTTACACTTCTCCGAAACTGCACTTTGCTGAAACGGAAAAAAGTTAGACTACATTAACTAATTTTCTCTAATTTATGCAGGGGGCAAGCCCTCCTGCACCCCCCATGTGGGGGGCTGTGCACCCCACTCCCCCTGCTAATTATATACACTAACTCAGTGACACAGTATATTTATTCATACATACTGCAGTATGATGACAAAGTGCCGTTTCGGAGAAGTGTAAATTCAGAGTTATGGTCTAGGCAAAATGTAGTTCAGAGAACTGTACTTTCTGCAGTGTGAATGGGAACCATTTGTACATAGTAAAGCTGCTTGAACAGCACCCACAAATGTTTGTTTTATCCTGACCAGACGAGCAACACTAACTCTCTCTGTCACACATTTCTTTCAGAATCTGAATGACAGGGAAAATAAATTTTGTAAACTCTGGTCATTCTTTTGCAATTGAGGTATTGTCTTGTCAGTACTAAGTCCATAAGGATATTATACAGCCATGGAACTCCTAGTATTGGACTGGAAGAACAGAAACTGTGTCAATGCAGACAGTTCAAGTTGGTTTTCCTTACTGTATATTTTCTTGTTCTAGCCACCATGGTAAAAAACAATTTCTAGGCAGGATTTAGTAGCTGCTCACACCCACCATCTTTCTACTGTATGTACTTAATTGGTGGAGTAAAAGTTGTATGTTTATATCTTATTTTTTTGCGTGTTTCAGGATGAGTAAGGTTTCTGTATTTATTTGGGCAAGGAAGTCCAATTGTCGTCTACACACTTACTACTGATATTCCTCCTAGAAGCTAACCAATCAATAGTCAGGGTGTAGGTGTGGGAGGAAGCCAGTGCTTTTCATTGTCTGGACGGTTCTAGTATCCTGTACAGGATACACCCCAAGTTGCCAAAGGCTACTGCAGCAATGAGGAATTCAAACCTATATTGTTATGAAAAGTGCAGCTTACACAACTGTACTTTATCATTTTCATGGGTGGTTTTTAGTTCATATTCGGCTTCATACTTCTTAATGGTACCATTAAGCTCTTTGAATGTTTGTGTTCTTAAGGTGGCTAGTATGAGATCTCTTATAAGCATTAAGTATGTGTGTTTAACTCCTTGAGGGCTTGTAATTTTCCATTTTAGTTGGCACATATAAGGACTTAACAGTACAACCTTTTAAGTGCAAGTAAAAGTTGGACTTGGGTGAAGTTTTAGTAATGGGATTCATCTAATGAGGAATACATCAGGTTTTATTTAGGTCTTCAAGTAATTGAAGATTTGCTTTTAAGAAATCCTTAAACACAAGTATTTGGAGGGGCAGTACCACCAGCTTTAAAGAAAAGGTCACTGATTTGTGATCTTATTTTACAAGGGAAGATGATGCACATAGAGATGTGTATGAAACAGTAGCTATGTTTGCAAGGACAAAATCAAGGGTAATTGGTGTCCTGGTAGGATAGCGAATTGTTTTAAAATGGAATTAACATTCATAATGTCAATAAATCCACTGGATGTGCTGACCATTGCACTTTTACAACAGCCAGTTTATTGACAGATAACTGAACTCCCTCAATATGGAGGTTTTTGGGATTGATGGGGATTTCAACCAGGCCATGTTGGTCATTAGCTATCAGTAGACCTCCCCCCCAAAAAAAATGTCTTGAAAGGGTAATTTTGTTTACAGTGATTTGGCCATTTACCCATTTAAGATTTCAAATTTGGAGTCCAGCTTAATCAGTCATGATATGATGATATCCTTGATGAATGCTAATAAGCTTCCACAATTGCTAGTACACATGGAGACATTGAAAGGTACTAAACCCAGGAGTAGAGAATGTTTTTTTTGCTTTTAAACCATGTCTTTTTAGCAACACATGCATGAATGTGTTTATGCTGTAGCATTACCTCAGGTTCAGGCATTTTTGTTAAGTATCTGCACTGAGTAGACCCATTTTACTGTGCTTCAAATTACACTTTGCTAGGTTCGAATGTCCAACATTTGTACTCTGCCTAGAAAAAGCACTGCAAGAGCAGCAGTGACTTTAGGCAGAATGCAAACATAATGTTAAGAGAGTTGCACATGATCCCTGGCAAAGTAAAGCTCGTTAACCATCTCGTACCAAGCTAACCCATATTTGATCCCTCCAGAACAATGCCAGCTTGCACGGCCAATTAAAGCCAAATATTTTTGAGTACCACCCAAGACCAGTGCCTTTCCTGCCTTGGATGCATGCTTACCAAGATCAGTTGTATACTTCCACATGTTCCTGTAGGTTGAGCACAAGTAGGCCGCTGTCAGGATGGAGTCTGAGCCTTCATTAAGCTCCAGGCTCTGGAAAGACCGCGGATTGTCACTTTACTTTTATCCAGCATAGTAATGGTAGTGTCCTTAATCTGATGAAGTCAGCTATTGCTAAAACATTTCTGTGGGTAGATGCAGTCTCCCTGGTGCTTAAGGGCTTGGAGTGTGCACCCTTGTGTTCTTTTTTTTTAGAAGTATGTGTACTGGCTATGGGTGAATGCAGTGAAGGTGGAGGTGTTGCTGTGTAAACTAATGGCTGATGTTTCCGTGTCAGTGTCAGCATAAGGCAGTATAGCAGAGGTGTTCTGTGTTGTAGGAGTATGTGTGTTGCTTTAACCAATTGGGTTTTGATGTGAAAGGATATGTTCAGAGTTCAATAACATACCTAATCTTTCACATATTAAACCATCTTGAGGTACAAGGGTTTTGGGAGACATGAGGCAGTTGCTGCATTGCCTTAAAATAACTAGTGCTATCAGGCTGGTTAATGAAGGGACAAGAGATGACAGATTCCATAAGTGGTGCAGTCAAGGTGTATGGGACAACAAAATAACTTGATGTACTCTGTATAAAACAGAAAGGTGTGAAGGACTGGACTTAAATGGTGATATGTGGGATGTGACTAAAGGATACAAGAATAGGTGATGTGACTGCTAGTACAGTAACTAGGAGATTCTGGACATGTATTTTGATGTTCAGAAATACAAAAGTTTAGTAATATGTAGCAATAGTAAAGTAACTGTAAACCAATCTAAATAAATAAATTTGTTAACGAGTCAAATTTAAATTGGGTAGCCTAACCCAGTAGTTTCAGATGCAGTAACCAAGAGAAATAGTGTCAGTTTCCATTGCAGTGGCACAATCAGAAAAAGTAGCAGTGCAGCAAAATATAGTTGGATAAGTAACCTTAACAGTAGATGTTCCAATGATCACTGCTTCAGTGACCTTAACTATATAGGTTATATCCCACCCAGGTTATAACAGCTGGCCATTTTCCAGAGCTTAATGGTGTGTCCTACCCATTCAAACTGTTGATGCTTGAGCAGAGTAAAATCGGCAACTTAAGAAAACTGATAGGCTTGCACCTATCAGCAGAGACAGGGAAGTTAGAGCCCTGAAAAAATTCAATACTGGGTACATAAAAAACACTGTCCTTACCCTGGCACTAAAACTATAATAAAATAAATGGAATAGAGGGAAGCAGGCACTGCATCATTGATCATTTGAGCATCTACTGTTTTGAGAAGTTTACTTAACATAACTGTAGAATGTTTGTCTTTTGATCAGATCAGTGCTGCAGTAGTCTTAGCTGTAGGTGGACTGCCATAAGTTTATAACTGGGAGGAAGAAAGATGAGGATCCAGTAGCCCCAGAGAATGGTTCCAGCAAAGCCTGAACTAGCCCTGGAAAAAATCTACTTTGTAGTGCTTTGCACAGATATGTACAGAGGACCAAATTGTTGATTCTAAAATACTTCCAGAATTCACAGCTCTCCGAAAAGCCACTGAAGTCAAGGCTTTAGTATTGTGTACCTTGACCCTGCCTTGAATTGACTTGTGGTGGGTATAATAAAAGTAAATGGCATGTGACAACCATTTGGAGATGGTTTGAAACAAGTTGTCCTCTTTTCATACCTTCATAAGAAATGATTAACTGATTAGAGCTTCTGAAGGTTTTGTTTCTGCCAGAGTCATCTCTGGATGTCCAAAGACCACTCTGGTTATGAAAAATCCTTTCTCCCTCATTTTATTTCATTCATGGAGAGGGGTGGATAAGCTAGGCCAAAGTAAATTCTGGTAGCACTTTAATCATAAGTGAAGAATTCATTCTCAAAGAAACCTTACTTTTATAAAATGAGAAGTTTGACCCATCATGAGAGCTTACAACTTTGACACTTTTCTTGCAGAAGTTAGTTTAATTAGTAAAACTGTTTTCCATGTTATGATCTTCATATCCACCTGGTGGACTGGTTCAGATGGAGTCTGAGTTATTTTTTCCAAAACAAAGCTGTGATCTCAAGGAGGCGTCACCTGTTTTCCAGGTAGACTGGTTTGCCAGACCCCTTTCAAAAACATTTTAAGATGAGAATGCATTGAAAGGGGTGGATCATTGGACAGACCTGCTGAAATAGACAACAGATGAACCTTGATAGAGGAGTATGAAAGGCCTGAGGATAACATTTCTTGCAAAATATTGTAGAGCCAGAGGAATACTAGTCTTAAAGTCCTGGTTCTTGTTTTGGCACCAACTAGAAAATCTTTTCCATTTGCTAATATGGGATCTGATGATGTATCAACTGATTGGTCAAGGTCTGAGACTCTTATTCAACTCAGCTGCTTTTACCAGATCATTAGATCCAAAACTGTTGAGCTCCTCCCTTTACCATAATGCCCTGCCAACCTAACATAACTCAGATCTCGTTTGCTGTCATTCAGCTTCAGGTGCAGATCCTGTCACTCAGGCTTTGGAGATATATTTAACCTTTCTTTATGAGTTATTGATTTAGAATTATTTCTCTTATTCCCCTATCTGCAGTACATAATCTTTCTGAGCAGTTTGCAGTACACTTTTTTAGCTACGTTTTCTCAGTACCTCTTAAAGTAGCATCGTTGGTACTCTTCTCCTCCTTTTAAAACTACTCTTTCTACCATTGTTGGACATTCTTTTCTTTTCCCTTTATTTTTTTGTTCTATTAAAAAAAAAAAAAAAAAACACGTCTCTGCCATTGGTCTTTAGGCAGTTGTCTTTCTTGGATAACAATGTCTGGCAAGCCAGTTGGATTTAAAAAGTGTATTACCTGTGGGCATAAGCTTCCCTACTCAGATGCCCCCAGGGAATGTGTTTATTGCTTAGGACTCACGCACTTAGATGCGGATTGTTATTTTGTTGTGAATTTAACTCCAGAACTATTACTGGCCTTAGAAATAAATTGGTGTTAAGAGGAAGTCGTCATCCTTCGTCTTCTACTTGCCTGGGGCTCAAACTCTACCAAAAAACCTGACGAGGGGAAGCCAGCTTCAGTTATCAAGGAAAAGGAGTCTTGTAAAAGGTCCCCAGGCCGCTCACAGTCTTTGCCTCCTTCATTGCACCCTCCTTCTAAAATGCACAAAGTCAGATCTGACTACTTCAAAATCTAGGTCTCCTTGGATCCAAAATCCTCTGCTCCTACTGGATCTGGTCACTTCATGGCTTCCTTCACCTTTCTTGGAGGGATTTCTGTGTAGGCATTTCAAACCTCCATCCTTCACAGTCTTAAGAAGCTTATCAGAAGCTGATGTTGATAGAAAGATGAGGAATTTTTTTAGAGCACAGATCAAGATGCGAGTGCTCCTGGCTCAGACTCCCATTGGACCTGAGAGTCGTCCTTTGCCTTCTTCCCCTTAGCAACTCCTTTTCCAATCAGACCCACCATTTTGGAGCCCTCTGATCCAAAACCCTTGGGGGTGTCGTAATCAGATCTTAAGACTGCTCTTTGACTCCAATAATTTCCCTGAGTCTCCTGGCCCTGAGCCTTTCAGAGCTAGAGGACTCTTGAAGCCGAAGTGTCGGCACCGGGACCAGAGGGGTTTGGAGTTTACTCTAAAGCTCTCATAGCCATTTCTTCCCCTCAGGGTTTCAGCATTGGACAGCTCTGG
This sequence comes from Protopterus annectens, assembly GCF_019279795.1. Taxonomy (NCBI): domain Eukaryota; kingdom Metazoa; phylum Chordata; order Ceratodontiformes; family Protopteridae; genus Protopterus; species Protopterus annectens. The sequence continues at coordinate 622,403,674 of NC_056726.1, read as the reverse complement.
TCTGACTCCCTCCTCAGGTGGAGTTGTAAGAGATGATTCGGGAACTACTGTTGGCTTTACAGTAAACTTCTTTTTCCCCTAGGTGGTCTGCCTTTGAGGTTGTGGAGAGGGCTTTCTCATTGTCTAAAGAAGGGGCATCCCTGCCCCCCTGGGATCAGACCAGTTCTATGCTCTGAGCCTTGTCCATCCATTCCAAGGGGACAGCAAGCCTGACCTAGTCTCCAGTAGGTCACTCAGGACATCTTCATCTCTTCTGATACTTTGCCAGAACACCCCACTGAGGAAGTCCCTTGGAAGAGAAACATTTGAGAAGGAGATACCTAGATTTCCCTCAGGAATCTCTCACAGTGGACACAGATTTTGATGAAGGGGATGGGTACCCCCAGATCTCCACCTGAAGATGTCTCCTTTGGTGATATCTTAGATCCCCCCCCCCAAAAAAAGAGGATTGGCTGGTCCTCTGATACTACCTCCTAGGAGGTATCCGTTTTCCTGGAGGTGTTCGGGTCTGTCTCGTCTACTACGTGGGTGACCACCCTGCCCTACAAACTCATTGATCTTGTTTTTCGCTGGGCAAAAAGGAACAGGATACTGTAGAAACTACTCCAAGACCTGCCAAATTCTAGGCCCCCACCCCCAAAGTACTGGGCACACTGTAGCAGTGAGACCTGGTCAGTGCTGTGGTTGTGGCAGCAGCCATTAAGAAAGAACTGGCAGAGAGTTCTTCTGTCCATTCTCCTAACATAGAGGCAAGAGCTTTGGACAGATTTGGTAAGTGCATATATGCTTAGTCAACCTTTGGCCTCAGGTTCCTGAACTATCTGGCACATTTTACAAGGTTGTAGAGAGATTTGACCAGAGCTTTCCAAATCACATTCTGGGTCCATGACTACTGAGAATCTAAATAGAATCTCCTTGCACATGGCCACCGTCCACTCTATTTCTAATGCGTCCATGTAGTTGATCTCCCATGCAGCAGAAGGTACCCCACAGGCAGTGGGTTCAGACATAGCCATTAGGAGACATGCCTGAATGCAATTATATGGTTTTGGGAAGCCCTTTAAGTCTTCATTAATGTGCCTTTTGATGGATCTTCCTTGACCATCCCCAAGGTAAGACACGCTCTCCAGATGTGAGCAAGAGAAAAAGACCCTGTGTACTATGGATGTACAATTTTTCAACTATCAAAGACCTTTCCCAAGGAATTAATGAGGAGGTAGAAAAATGTGGTTTCACAAATCCCAGGGTCCTTTTCAAGATTTATGCAGAGGTAGTTCTTTTAGAGGCAGTGGGAGGAACTCGAATGGAGGATACCATCCTTGTGGCAGAGATGGCCTGCAGAACCAAGGATTTTCAGATAAGCCATACCAGTGTTCCTGAAGGGAGACCCAACTGTTTCCCTCTGGAGGCAGTCAGGGGGACATTTGTCTCTGCACTAGTGAGCCTGGCTATGTATAACAAAATATTCCTGGGTGCAGAGAATCATATCCAGAGGTTATACTGTACCATTTTCCTGAACCCCACCAGCAAATATGAAAAAGAATCTTCAGTGTACTGCCCAATCAGATTGAAGCAGCAGCTCTAGAAGAAAAAAAAAGCTGCTAGAAAAGAGTCATCTTGGAAGTCCCTCCAAACCAGAGAGGATCCAGAACCTACTCAAAATACTTTTTGGTGCCACAAATAGACAGGGGACACGAGACCAGTCCTGGATCTCAGCAAACTAAATCAGTTCATACAATATTAAAAGTTTTGGATGGCCATGGTTCATTCCATTTTGCCATTACTGCAAAAAGATAATTGGATGTGCTTGGTAGATCTTCCAGATGCATACTATCACATTAAAATGAACAGGTACTCCAGAAGATGTCTTCCCTTTCGACTGGGAGACTGTCATTACCAGTTGAGGACATTGCCCTTTGGTCCCACCATAGCTCCCAGGATGTTCAGCAAATAAATGGCATTAGTAGCAGCTCACTTGGGACTGCTGGGATTCCAAGTGTTTTCATACCTGGATGACTGGCTCCTAACTGCCCCAACCAAGCATTTACTCCCCCAACCAAGCATTTACTCCTACAGGCAAGGGACTGCTTGCTTCAATTGTGCGTCCATCTAGACATCACAGTCAAAGCATCATGATCAATTACAATAAATCACAACTCATGCCTACCCAGAGTCTGGAGTTCATAGGTGCTCATCTAGACAGTCAGTCAGATAGTGTTTCTTCCCTCTACTCAAATTTATATCGTGAGATCCCAGGTCAGGAAAGTAATACAAAATTCTACTCTTCCAGCCCAATTAGTTTTATAAACCTTGGGATCCATGGCAACAGCTATCACAAACGTTCCTCTGGCCAGATTTCATATGCGAATAATTCAGTGGATGTTGTCGAATCAATGGTCCAATCTTGAACATCTCTTAACTGCTCCAGTCAACATCACAAAGGCATGGAAACGGTGCCTTCTTTAGTGGACTCATGCAAATGAACTCTCGGAAGGTCATCCATTTGTTCCCTGCCTGGAGCCACAGTGACCACAGAGACCTCCCGACTTGGGGGGGGGGGGTGTCACTATTTGATAAGGACAGTCCAAGGTATGTGGTCCCTCAGAGAGGCCGAGATGCATATCAGTGTTCTGGAAATGAGAGCAGTTCTACTGTTGCAGGCCTTTCAAGATGGTCTCCCATCCGGGACAGTTGCCATTCTGACTGACAATGTCAGTGTTCTGGTACATCAGCAAATAGGGAGGAACCAGATCTTATCCACTTTGTCGAGAAACAATGAGTGTGTAGCAGTGGGAGAGCTTTTCTGGTCGCTTTCTGATAGGAACACACATTCTGTGGAAATCCATTGTGATTGAGGAAAAACTAAGCAGGTTCATTCTGATGCCTCAACAGTGGTCTCTGTGTCAAATTGGAGGAAAGGATTTTCCATCCCTGGGGCCAGCCATGCTGTGATCTGTTTGCATTTCATCTCAACAAGTGCAGCAGGTTCATTGCCCTAATCCTCCAGTGGGGAAGTCACCGAGAGATGCTATAGTCCACGATTGGCCCTCCGGTCTCCTTTACACTTGCCCATCATTACCTCTCATTCCCAAATTTCTACAGAAAGCATTTCAATTGAAGAGCACAGTTGTCCTCATTGCACCCTTCTAGACTCAACAGATTTGGTTCTCCTTCCTCTGGCTAGACGAGTATCTGAACTCCAGGTTCTGTCTTATAAACCTCTTTACCTGTTTTTTCACAAAGACAGGGTATCTTTGTGAACCAACCCATCTTTCTTGCATAATGAGTCCAACGTAAGTCAGGTCATTAATCTACCAGTTTTCTTTCCAAACTTTTCAAATAAGGGAGAGTATATGCTCCATATTTTGGATGTGCACAGACAACTTCAGTTTTCCTGAAGTCTTTGGTTCTATGAAAATAAAAGTGATCAGTTTGATCTGATGTCCTTTTTGTTCTTCCTCAACATATGAGTTTGGATCCGAGGACTCTCCCACTTATTCCAGACTTAGGATCCAGCTTTCGAGCTCCTCCCTCTACCCATAATGCACTATTGCATCCCCAAAGCCTCAGCTCTCATTTGCCACCATTGCAAGCAGATGCAGATTTTCCAAGCTCTCAAGCTATAATTAGTTTTTTGAGTTATAAAACTTTTATTGGCATTTTTTATATATTAATCTATCATACCATCCTCTATCTCAGTTTCCCTCGCTGGCTTTAGGGCGTTTCTTTCCCTTTTTTCTATACAGTATTTAAATAGTATTTGATTACTATTTCTGGTACTACTATTTACCCATAATTTAGAGTATTTCTTGCTTACCTTGGTTGGTAACAGAACTTTTTTGTTTTTTTGTAATTTCTGTAAAATAAAAAAAAATGTTTTACTCTGTGTGTGGGTGTAATCTCTCTGTTTTCAGACAGTGTGGGTTTCTTCACACATATGTCAAAAACCCATAGGTTTCAAAAAGTGCACTTCTTGTGGACATAAAGTTCCAAATTCAGATGCCCACAAGGAGTGCATGTATTATATAGGGGCTGAACATCTAGAAATGGCATGTAAGATTTGCTGCACTTTCAACTGTAGGGCTTTAGTAGTAATAAACGGATCCTAATAGGTCTTCTGGCTTCCACTTCAGGGGCTCATAACCCCTCCAAGCACAGCAAGACCACTCCCTTCCGAAGTCTCCCAGGTCTTCCTTGGAGCCTCTGACAAAGACAGAGAGTCATCAGATCTGACACGGTTGGATCCCAAGACTTGTTGGTCAGATCCTAAGGTTGCTATAATCAGTTAGTTCAACAACAACACCCTCGATCCTAAGTAGGGTTCTTCTTATGGGAGTACTACTCCTGAGTACAGTATCAAGCTATTATCTCCTACCCCACCTTCGAGGTATCTTCAAACAACAGGATGCAATTTAGGCCTCTTTCCACTTCTTCGTCTAGGTTTTCGGGGAGCTTGTCTGAATCCCACTTGGATAAGATGATGTGAATGTTTCTCAGAGCTCAGATCCAGATGGAAGTCTTGCTCCATCCCTGCTGGATTCGAGTATTCTTACAACTGCTAAAGCTATTTTCTCTCCTCTTCTGATCTGTCTTGTGTTTTTGGAGACCCAGGATCTGAGATGCATGAGAGGTCTGGTGTCTGATTAGAGGAAAACTTCTTCCTCCCTCCAGCTATATTCTTGGCTAGTTCTGCTCTGATGCTTTCGGATCAGAATGGGTCTCTGAGCTGAGGTGTCAGCGTTTGGTCTGATTGGAATAGGATTGGCTCTTATTTTGTCAGCTCTGTCCTTTCCTCTCAGAGCCTCAGCCATGGACAGTTCGGATCAGGTTCCACCCCCAAGGTGCAGATCTGAGGGAGGTCTAGAACTGCCTTCAGGAGTTTTGGCTCTGAGGAGGTGGGTCGGGTCTCTCCATTTCCATTACAGGAACTTCCTCTCACTTCTGACACCTAACCTGAACATCCCACTGAGAAGGTACATCTGAAGAGGAAGTATAAAAGGACACACATTGACTCCCCATTGGAGTCTCTTCACAGAGGGTAAGGGAGTAGAGGAGTAAATCAGTTGTTACTAGTAATAAAAAAAATAATCTAGCTGGTTCTGCTACTTGCATCCAGAAAAAAATAACGAAACTATTTAAATAAATAGAGCTTCCTATTGCAGGCAGAGGGGAAGAGATTTATATTGGAAGCCCCTTCCTTTCCATTATGAGCTGTCAATTGCATTTGATTCTGAATTCTCAGCGCAGTGACAATTTTATAACCACTGCAGTAGTGTGGGGGAGGGGATTGTAATTTCCTTTTGGACTACAAAAGAATACCTTGAACAAAGGCCTGCAATTCAGCTACTTTTCTGGCTATAGCTGAATAACTTCTAAGTATAGTGTAAAACAAGCTCTGATCCAAACATAAATGAGGATGATTAAAGACAGAAAAGAAGCCGTCCTTTTGCAGAAGGTATAAGAGGGTGACAATGACTCTCAGAAATCCCGTTATATGTCAATGGCATGGGAATTCACAGTTACTTCCTTATATCCTGCATGAGTTATGCAAAGCATTATGGGAAAGAAAAAGGGTTGAGGAAGAACAAGATCATGTTGATACATCAAGCCCCATTGGTAGCCATGTTGTGGAAAACGGGCTAAAAGTAAAAATAAAGCACTTAGCGTGATTTTAAGGTGTTAAAATAGGTCAGGAAACGGTGAAAAAAAGTTTTTTTTTAGTTCTAGGGAGGAGTTCTCCTTTAAGTACTCACCATAACATTACATCTTTGCTGTCCATTTTCATTTTTCCTCACTTCCCACCCACCTGCCCCCATCCTTTGCTTCTGGAAAGATGTAAGAGTTGTACAGGAACCCTTGTTGTTTGTTTGAGCTCCAGCTTCCTTTTCTGCATTTGTTAATTTATGTAATAGATAAATAGGTAAATATAAATACTGGCAAACTCCTCTATAAAAACTCAACCTCCCAAGCCTGAAATAAGCATCCTCCTGACATTTGTAGCATTAATTGTACTAGTCTCATCAAAACTAATTCCTTAACTCTAGAACCTGCCCTTGTCATAATCCCCCTTAATCATCCTTTTCCACTCCATCTCTCCAACTTCTCTTCTACATTTTCAGAATACTGTGTCCACATTCTCTCCTTTCAAACATTAACAAAATGTACCTTCTCGTCCTTATAACATCTACCCTCTGTACATAGCAAATTTTACTCAAACTGCTGAAAAGTTTTATATTGTTATGCTACCTGGTAAAGTATATGTTTTTCCTGACTGTTTCCTCACATATTCGAAATACTTACAAAACAAAATTGTAAACATTAATTCTTGTTGCTCTCCACGTCTATGCACTTTGTTTCAATACTGCATGTCATCATCTGTATTCTTTGTTTATATACTTGTGTACAAATAGTCTTTGTTTCAGTACTGCATGTCAACATTTGTATTCTTTGTTCATATACTTTCTTGTAAATAATTCACTTTTCTGTAAACTGGAGCTTTTCTCCTCAGGTCTCCACTGAAAATGGGCCACGCTCAGCTGGATTAACCTGGTTAACAAATGGCAAATAGATACATAAAAGGTTGTCTCTTTATATCTTGAAGCAGCAAACTTGATCTGAGGTGTGTTAGGTTGATGGGGCATTATGGGTAAAGGGAGGATCTCGAAAGTTTTTGATTTGATGATCTGGTAGACATGACCAAGTTGAATCAGAGTCTCTAATCCAAACCCATCAGTTGAGAAAGAATGAAAATGAACAACACAGATGGAACGTTACTGTGAGTACATAACATTTTATTTCCTAGTAGCAGATTTCTTTGCCCCTATTAATATCCACTGCCATCCTCAAGTAGGTGCCTAAAAGGTATTAAAACTCAATCATGCAAGCAGTTAGTTGAAGTTACATATTGAGATGTACCAATCAACCTCTCATTTTGAGTAGGTCCAGTTCATGAGGAAACTTTTAGCTGCCCTTGGCCATTTCCAGAAGAAAGGAGAAACTGCTACCTGGGCCAGAAGGGGGTGAACACAAAGATCTTTGGATAGTCCTCCTGAATCTTCATAATGACCCTGGAATAACAGTGGAAGGAATGAAAAAGCATACAGGAATATCCCCTTCCAAGAAAATGAAAATGAGTCCGTCTCTAATCCTGTTTACAAGGAGCACTGGAGTAGAATTTTGCAGTTTGATGTGAATGGAGGTGAATAAAGCTGAGGGGTTCCCACAGCTGGATCAATTCCTGGAAAGACCCTCTAATTCAGCTTCCATTTTTGATGAGCTGTCTTTGTTTTGTTTAGCTTGTCTCCACAATATTTTGCTCTGACAGAATGCAAGATGCCTGCAGAGTGAGATTGTGCTGAAAAGCTATTTCCTAGGCTACCATTGCTAGTCTGCGGAACGGGTGAGACCTAGCCCCTGCCCCCCCCCCCCCCCAGTGTTGTATGCAATAATTTTATGGTCCAGGGGACCATAGATGATTGCGAGTTCATAGGCTCATAGGTGTGTACTAGGCTAATGGCCCTAGACCCTTTACAAGCCTTACCTCATAGGATTACCCTGATATCGTGCCACCCGACCTTAGTTCCCAGTGCCTCTGTCGAGTGGAGTCATGGAAGTGATCCCCGGGGTGAATTTTCTATTTCCCCATCCATTCATCAAGATTTATCTTGGAGGGCCAGTGAGGTGCTCTGTTTGACATGTATGGGAAGTCTATTTCATAGCATGGGCAGTCTCTGGGTTATGAGCCTGTCCTCCAGCTTGTTCTGTTGATTTTTATTTATTTATTTATTTATTTAACATTTGTTAACTGGGAAAGTCCGACTTGGAACAAAGCCAATTTTCAGGGAGGCCTGGCGAGAAACGTTCCAGATGCATGTCTTTGAATGTGGGAGGAAACAGGAGCACCCGGAGGAAGCCCACATGAACGCAGGGAGGACATACACACTCCACACAGAAGGCACCCCAGCTGAGAATCTAACCGGAGAACCTCTTGCTGTGAGGTGACAACACTACTGCTGCACCACTGTGCCATTGTGGTAATGAGGTTGAGGTCTGTGGAGCATGTGGTGTTGAGGGATTGGGATTTCTTTAGATGTAGCATTTCTAACAGAGCTGTGTCAGACATGGCTTTGTAAGTCGAGCAGAGATCGCCTCTAAGTAGGCGATATGAGAGAGAGAATAGTTGGAGGTTTTTTTGAGAGCATTATTACTGCCAGCAGCTTTTGCTTGTGTTTTGCTATTCTTTTTGTCCTAAAGTCCCTGCAGTTTTATTTATTTATTTTACATTTGTTGACCGGGATAGTCTGACTGGATACATGTCCATTTTTAGCGGAGGCCTGGGGAGAAAAGCTTCAGACATGCATACAAAATACTATTTCAAATACACGTTAAAAACAATTAAGTTTAGAGCAGTATTTCATTAAGCATAGTGAAATTCAACCTCAGTCTAACAATATAATACAATGCTAATAGATTATAGACATACACTTAGGATGCTGTCAGAGTGGATCAGGAAGTCCCGTTTTAGCACATGAATGTAAGGTAGGAGTTGGTCAGGATTGTCGTATGGACATAGCCAACATGTGTTTAAGTACTGTATTAGATTTTGTTTTGAATTGTGTTACAGAGAGTTCTGAAGTAAGTTCAACAGGAAGGGAGCTCCAAGTTTTGCCCACAGAGTTGGCAAACAGATTCCCCAGCTAAGTTGTTAGTTTTGAATGTTTGAACTGAGTTTGCTGGATGAGCGTAGTGCCTTAAGGTTACTGTGGGGAGTGATAAGGTTAACAAGTACAGGCGTATTTTCAGTTTGATAGAGAACCTTGTATGCCACTATTAGCTGGTTGACCTGAAGTAGATTACGTAATTCCAGCCACTCTAGAGAGTTTAGGTTAATGCAGTGATGCATTCTGTAGGCTGCACCAGTGGTGAATCTGTCATTGTGATTATAGCAACTTGAAAGTTTAAGGTTAGTTTTACTCAAGTTTGTGAATAAAGGGGAGGCATAAAGGAGGGTGGAGAGTAGATGTATTCAGGCAATGACAGTTCTAGCTAGTGGAGTTGGGTAGGGTTTAATCCTGTAAAGTGAGCCATGTTTTTTTTATCGAATGTTAATAGTTGGGTTAAGTTGCATGTCAAACTTAAGGTTAGTGTCAACTATTACGTCTAAGAGTTTGGTAGAGAGGTCTGGAGAAATGACAGTGCCATTGTTAGATTTTATAGTAAAGGTTGGTAAGGAGGATCTACTAGTGGGGGAGAAAAGCAATAGTTTAATTTTGTTAGGATTTAATATCAGTCGCTGGTTAAGGAGCCAGTTTTCCACTGTGTTAAAAGTAGTTTGGGATAATATCTGAAGGTCAGTAGAGGAGGTGGCTGAGCATATTAAAGTCAAATCATCCGCATATTGTACACAGGTTGTATTTGGGATGATTTTGTACAAGTCATTAATAAAGATGGAAAATAGGAGAGGTCCTAATATGGATCCCTGGGGGACTTCAAGGGTGATTGGTAGAAAGTTAGTTTATCCAGCCGTAGGACAGCTTGCTGTCTACCACTCAGATATGATTGGAGCCAGTTGAGAGTCTGGTTGTCAAAGGAGACTGTTTTCAGTGTGAGAATCAGGAGTTGATAGTTAACCATGTTGAAGGCCTTGGAAAGATCAAGAAAGAGTGCTGAGGAAAGTTTATTATTATTTCGATTTTGGTTGATGACATTAGCAAAGGAGAGGAGGGCCGAGGTAGTACTATGGAATGGTCTAAAGCCATGCTGAGTGTTAGGTTTGATAAGGTAGTTCATGAGTTGTTTGTGGATACATTTCTCCATAGTTTTTGCTAGGGATGACAGGATAGCTATGGGTCTGTAATTTGACAATTCAGTGGAGCTGCCCCCTTTATGGAGTGGAATTACATGGGATAGCTTCCAGACGGAGGGGATGGTAGCCTCAGATATTGTTCAGGATGGGAACGGAATATGCTATGACATCTGTGACTTTTTGAAGATACTCTGCTGGGAGGAGATCTGCAGATAAGGGGGTTGGTTTTAATTTCTTGAGTAGTATACAGATAAGTGAAATGGAAACTGGTTGAAAGTTAAAGGAGAGTTGGGAGCTAGGTAAGGCGTCATTTGGGTTTGGGCAACCGGGAGATAGTTGGCTAGCTAGTTGCTGGATGGTTTCAGTAAAGAAGCTATTTTAAAGGTATTGGCAACTACATCAGGAGGTTTTTGTTTAGTAGCCAAGGGGGAAGGAGTGGTGGATTGTCCTAGGTGCAGGAGTTTGTTTATACCTAACCAAAACTTTTAAGGTTGGTTTTGGTGCTTCTGTTGTAGATGGCAGTAATAGTTTTTTTTGTCTATCATAATGGATTGTTTAGTCATTCCTTAGCTGTCTATATCTAAGTTGATATGTGGGGACTTTTGTGGTATGCCAGGTTGCCCAGGCTTTGTTTCTAAGTGACATTTTTTTTGTCTGGTTTCTTTTGAGAGCCATGGGGCGACTTTGGTTTTAGTTCTAATCGATCTTGCTGGTGCGTGGGTGTCAAGGATGGCTAGGAATTTGGTATTAAAGTACGTTACAGCTTTTTCCAGTGGTAGATGCTTAAGAACTGACCAATTGCATGCTTTGAGATAGTTTTCGAAACTAGCTGGGATACATTTCTTATTGTTCCTTATTGTTTTATAAGTGGGTAGTTTAGGGATGTCAGCCTTGTGCCCGATTTATATAGGTAAGAAAGTGATCACTTATGTCATCAGGCAGGGTCCCAGCTTTTATACATGTAGGGATCAGTGGTGCTGAGTATCCAGTCTAGGGTGCTTTCTTTATTGTTGCATTTACTGATCCTAGTGGGGGGGGGGAGAATATGACCTGTTTAAATCCATATAGGTGTACATGGAGAGTAGGGGGATCTGAGGAACAGAAGCTCCAGTCTGTTAGTCACCAAGAACAATGGTTTCTTGGGGGTAGGTACTTGACAGCCAGCATAGAATATCTTCTAGGGTGTTTGTGTTGTTACCTGGGGGGAATATATACACAGACAATATTTATGCATTTGTCCTTATTATGTAGCTTAGTAATGAGAATTTCAGCATTATCTACTTGGGTTGTGTAGCGACATAGGTCATCTCTAGCGTACTTTTATAGAGAACAGCTACCCCACCTCCTTTACTAGTGGTACGGTCAAGCCTTAGTATGTTGTAACCTGGAGGGATTATCTCATTGTCTGCTGTTGATGGTTTTAGCCAGGTTTCAGTAAGACATAGTATATCTGGGGAAAGAACATCTAAGAGGCTTGAAGGTGCTGAATCTTATTTATACTTCTAAAGTGTAGGTAACTAAGCAAGAGAGACTTGGTGGATTTGTTTAAGGTTTGGGAGTTAGTGGGCAAAGTGGTTTTGGTGGTAGTGTTTACGGGTGAAGATGGTCTAGGGTTTGGGTGGATGTCTCCATCCATAGTTAGATTGCGTTGTAATCTGATTGTGAGTTTCAAATATTTAAGTATCAGACTTTGGTATCTTTTAGTTTTGGGGTTGACATATCTGGTTCTAATAGGATGGTGGTATATAGTATGTAAGGGGTTAGGTGTGAAGGGATTTATTAAGTAATGTAACTTATTTGATTCTATCGGAATTGTGGTTTGGGCTCTAGGATAGTGGAAACCTAGGTAGCTTTGATGTTCATAGGTGGTGAGAAGGTAAGGGGATAAGTAGGAGTGGTAGTAGGGAGTAGAATATTCTTAATTTGAATTTTGACATTGGTAGTGGCAGTGACATTGTATAGCTATTAACTTGTACACAGGTGATAGTTTGAAGAAAAGTAAAAAGGGGTAGAAGAGGGAGGATCTTTTTTAAGACTTATTTTTTTGTTTGGTTAAAATAGACACTGCTCCCTGAACAAAGTTTGAGGATTCTGTAGTTAAGACTGTTGGATCCTGGGAGATCTGGAATCAGATTAAACAGGTCTCCCCATGACAGGATTTTTTTTTCTACAAATCCAGATACAGAAATCTGAATGTCAGGGTGTTGGTGGTACCGTTGAATCGCTCTCATGTAGAATCCAGCTAGATAAATCATGAGAGTTATGGATGCCTTTGAAAGTTGGTATCCTGTGAAATTTCCTTGCTAAAGTTTTAATCCTAAATGGAAAAACTAAGGGAAAAGGTATATCTCTAGAACTAAGGTATCTAGGAGACACCCTAGGAAAACAGTTTTGTGAGGTGTCAAACAAGATTTATGTATGTTATCTTGAAATCCCAGTTTGTGAAGGAGATAACTCATCCAAATGAGATTCCTAACACTTTGAAAAGGACTCTGCAAAGTAAAGCAAGTCACCTAAGTAGGGACAAATGTGAATACGTTGCAGTCTGCTTTCACTGGGGCTACACATTTTTTGAACTTCCTTGAAGAAGTTTGCAACTCTAAGGGTAGTGGGAAAGGCTTTTAAGTACAATACAGACACAGAAAAGCCTAAACATTTTAATATTGAGACTATAGGACTGTGATGCATATCCTATAGCTGTATGGTTCCTAAAAAATTAAAGGACAAATCAGGGTTAACAGGATGTGAGGGGATAACATTTTAAACATTGTGACTTTTAGACTGGTTTAGAAAGAAAAGTTCTGATTGGTGCCTAAGAGGCTCCTTTTTTGGTACCAGAATAATTCTGAAATATGTTTTCCTCTTTCAGAGAAAGGACAATTTGTATTAATCCCACTACCACCACAAAGTCAGAAATGCTGAATGACAAGAGAAAAAGGAAGATGCCCTTCTAGATCGCTTTTGTACTATTCCACATAGAAGGGATCTCCCGCCCAGGGCAGGCAGACACTCGGCCAGTATTCAAAAGCTTAAAGATCTTGAATGTGCCTTAGGTCACATCTGAGCTTCCTGCACAGAATGTAGGGCATTAAAAGGATGTACAGATACAAATAGCCAGAACTGAATTGCTGTAGAAAAGAACAGTCTCCATAGGACAAAGGAGTTCATGCACATCAAAAACGAAAAAAAACACAGAATAAATAGGATGGGGTTGGAAGGAGGAAGCAAAACTGCAACAGTGAAGACGAGTGCATGTACTATTATGCTAAGATTTTACAAAACTGTACTTTGTCCTTCCATATCACTGTTGGAGTAGTCCACGTAGAAGGGGGAGTAAAAAAGCTCAAGAAACAGAATGGGAGGTGGAAGGCTGAGAAGAGCCCTCAACAAACCCACATAAAATGGTTTCAGCAAAGCCTTGTTCTCATGCTAGAAACCATATCCAAATTATAATGCTAAGTAAAGGTATGGACGGAAGACCAAGTAGCAGCTTCAAGAATGGAATTGGTGTCCAATGCCTTGAAGACACCAGAAGAACTAAATGGGCTTTAAGGTCTTGAATATATGAACATGTGTATATTACAAAGAACAAAAATACAAGTGCCCTGGCACAGCATGTAGTAATTTACCCTGAGCACTCCTTCATATTTGTTATTTAAAAAAAAGTGGATGCTGGGAAACGGGGGGGGGGGGGGGGTATTGGCAAGTACAGCTGGAAATAAGGGAATTGTACTGGCAGATCTTTTTTGATGCTTTTAAACCCCAGGAATTTATGGTAATTGTAATTTAGCTTGTTTGTTGAGAATAAAAGCCCTTAAAAGATGATTGTAGTGTAGTGGTTATTGCATCTGTCTTATATGCAGAAGGTCCTGGGTTCACTTCCCATTGAAGATGATACAAATCTTTTGTGTTTTTGATGTTTTTTTTTTAAGTTTTATTCTGTATCCTTGTATAATACTTCTAATACCTTGTTTAACATATTAGAATGGGGTAGGAAATGAATGAATAAATATGCTTGTTTCCAATTTTCATTTATCGTTTATTAGTAATATATTTTATACAAGTGCCTGTTTAATTTTTCAATATCTTAAATATTTTCTTTATAAATTTATTGTTGCATACTTGTTTTTTAAGTAATTAAAAGTAAATTTTATGTTTGCTAGGCTTTAGGAGCTAAAGCTGTAATATGTAATGTTTTTGAACACTATCTTTAAATCTGGAGAAGCTCAACTTACATGAGTGAAAGCGCTAAACTGTTATCGATTTGTGGATTAAACACGTTTTTATTTTACTAAACTTTATTGTCGTGAACTTAGTTAACGCTCCTTTAGCCTTTTATTGGATTTGTTTGCCTGCCAAGACCCGAGGGGTTTCTTCAGTGTGGTTTTGTGGTTACGAAATCTGGAGAAGAGGAAAAGTGGCTTCAACGGAGATTATTTAAGGGCTAAGTTGAGTGTAGTGTTTTTAGATTTATCTGAGGAAGTTCTGGAAGGTACTAGGATGAAAGTACTAGTATCTCACATACTTTTTTATTGTTTTTAAGTACAAATTTGCTAATAAACCTTCTAAAGGAATTTTTATCCGTGCTGGACTTGCTGCTGCTTTTTGTGCTGGTCGTTCACCATTTGTTGGATTACTGGTTTGTCTTTTTGTGTGTCTGGTTTTGAAATGAATGAAGTTCCCATAGTGCATTGAGTCAGCAAAGTATGTATGATGTTTACTTCCTCCTCCTTTGAAGTTACTTGTTTTCTCTGTATTGTATGTTAGGGCACTATCAAAAGCCCTGCAACTGAATGCACACCTCTGGTTATTTAAAGTCTGTAACGTTTCAAACATGCAGAAACCATCCAGTCAAAATCCAGCCTGTGCCCATCCCCTTTCAGATGTCAGCCAGTTAAAAACAGGCACACTGATCCTTCAGTGGAACCCAAGCTCTGATGGAAGACTGCATTCTTACAATGGTATGGTACACTGTAGAAAGAAGCCAGTAATCTTGTAATTTATTGAATCAGTAAGAATCTGTGGTGGTGCAGCGGTTAGCGTTGCCGCCTCACAGCAAGAGGTTCTCTGGTTCGATCCTCTGCCAGGGTGCTTCTGTGTGGAGTCTGCATGTCCGCCCTGTGGTCGAGTGAGTTTCCTCCGGATGCTCCAGTTTCCTTCCACATCCCAAAGACATGCTGTAGGTGGATTGTCTATATTAGAAGACAGAATGTTTAGGTGATCGAACAACTAAACATCGATCTTCTAATATCGAAAGCAAAAAATGGCGACTGGACGATTTAACGCAGGGAAAGATCAGGGGGGTGGGGGGCGAAGCCCCCCACTTAATTTAGATGTAAAGTAATTTTTTGTGTGTTGTGGCTGAGGGATGTATTTCCCTGAGACGTTCAACATTGTGCGGTTTGATATTAGACCATCAATGTTTAGGTGTTCGATCACCTAAACAGTCCGTCTTCTAATATAGATCCGATTGGGCACTCTTAATTGGCCCTAGGCGTGAGTGCGTGTGTCTGTGTGCCTTTTCTGGAAGGTTGGGTGCCGGGCTGGCAACTCAACACCATAAAAAACTCCACTGCCAATCATGAGCGGACAGGTGATTTACTGTGGCAACCCCTAACCGGGAAAAATCTGAAAGAAGTAAGAATCTGGATGGAAAAGGACTCTGTGGTCCCCTGTTGCCTTCCCCAGCTTGTGTGTTACCTTATTAACACCTATATGGTATAGGATGTCACACCTCTAGAAGACTACACACATCTGTGCATTCTATAGCATTTTCTGAAAAATTAACTTCAAAAGCATAAGATAACAAAATTGTAAATATTTTGTGAACAATAAAAACTATTACAACTTTACAGATGGCAATGTTATCAGTAACAAGTGTTTTTTTGCGGTGATAATAAGTGCACTCATGGTCTTTGCATAAACAGTATTGCATATTAATTCACACAAACCCAGAATTATATATTTTTGCTAAACCACATGGTTTTATACTTCCTTATATATACAGATTAATTGTACTGCAAGATTAACTTAAAAAAGCTCGGTATTTTACCAAGCGAAAGCGCTTGTTTTTACGTGTATTGCCATTTTCTAATAAAGGATTCATCTACTTGTTCTTGTTGGTGACGTTTCCTGGCTGTGTTTTCTGAGGTTCTAGGTTTTGCTAAACTTTCTCAAATTGTCATATCTTAGAAAACATACAAATTAGACTAGTTTGGTTAGCCAGACATAATATTTCATATGACAGCAAAAAAACAGGAAAATCATCCCTGATTTGGCACCTTTGTCTGTAATGGAATCAGGCAGCCTTAATATTACCTATGAACCTAAACAGACTTTGAGCTGTTTCATCCAACAATCACCAAGGACTTCATCCAAATAACATGAGTTGCATAGCAAGAGGAATAAATAGCATCTAAATTAGTTAATTGAATATATTTCTTGGGATCGTAACCACACCACCATATAAAGCCTATTTGCTTTCATTTGTAATACTGGAGCTAAGGAAATGTCATCACTGAATCCAGGTAAAGCACTGGCATTTAATTATGGCTACTGTAAAAGTTGTATAAATCTGCATACGATATTCAGGGGTTATTGGAACATAGAGGACAGTCAAGTGATGAGTGTATGTAAATGACTAATGTAGAGCTTTTAAACAATGTAGAGATATCTTGGAAGAGGGGTTCACCCAAATTCCTTCCAGAGTACACTTCCTTCAGTGGAATTCTGAAAGTGATGGAGGGAATCTTGTTCCATGGACCCCCATCTACCCTGACGAACAGATCGTGCAGGAGGCCTATAATTCCTTTCCATCTGACAAACTTGTAGGCATGATCTGCAGCAAGGTATAGAAGGAACCAGATGTGGTTGAGCCAATCCCAGTTAAGTCAGATTCCTTTGGACCCCCCCCCCCAAGACAGTTCTTGTTGGAGCATAGGACCTCTTGTAGACTCCATAATGGTAGCTGCAGCCGCAAAGGAAGTCCGAGGGGATGCCCAAACTATCCATCCCCACCTAACAAAGATTCCAGGATGATGGATAGGCTATGGGAAGCAAGTTTGTGTCCAGTACATTCTTCATCAGAGATTTGAACTGTATGGTACATATGGTTCGGTTTCAGAGGGATATTTCTCAGAAAGCGTTAGTAAATCTGAGACAGTTGCCATGTGTAGAACTCTCTTCACAGTGGAGATGTAAGTGGCTACAATGAGCACAATTTTTCTTGACTGTGGATCTTAGTAGAGGAGAATTTTGTCTGAATGCTGCCCCAGATGAAAAAGTAGCCCTAGTAACCAGGGAGGTAGGGGATCCTTCCAAGGATTTTTCTCCCTAAAGGTTTGCCTGACTGTTCCCCTCAAGAGGCAGTCTGGAGACAATTCTTTGTCAACTCTGGTGTGGATGGCCATCTTGACGGATTCATGAGTAAGTAGAATCATAGCCAGTGACTTTTGTGTTCTGTTTTTCATACCACCCCCAGCACAGATTTCTCAACCTCCTCCAGTCCTATCCAAAGAAAAGCAGCCTCAAAGCATGTCCAAATCCGCCACCTCAAGAAAGCAATCCAAGGAGTCCCCACCAAATCAGAGAAGGTCCAGATTTTACTCTAGATCCTTTAGTGCCCTGAAAGACCAAGGAATCTGGACGATTCTAAATTTAGGTCAGCTAAAATGATTTGTAAAGAAAACTTTCCAGAAGATCAGAGAGCATTCCATACTGCCATCCATGCAGGTAGTGGACTGGATGTGCTGTCTTGATTTTCAAAACACCTATCTACACACACAAATAGACAAGGCTTCCAGATGATTGCTTTGCTACCAGGTACGAACAAACCACTACCAATTTCAAGCCATGCAATGTGATCTCAGCACCCCTTCCACTAATGGCTAGGTACTCTCTTTCCTCCTGATGTCAAATTTGTGAGAGTAACAAACAGGTTAAAAATGGATTTCAGTGGATTTTATTCTGAAAATGTAAAGTAAATATTCTGCATTTCAGTTTGTAGAGTGCACTTGGCAAAAACCTATAGCTTGGCATTCATTACGATTAGGAGTCCGAAGTAAAATATTTTATCTTTTATAAGCTATGCAGTTTGTGACATTTATTATCTACAAGCAGGTCAAGATGAACTCTTGCTGTGTCTCGTCAACAAGACGTGCAAAATAAGAGCAAGGGCGAGGAGTTGTCCGTCGGGAACAGAATGAAATATGGAAAAACTGTCAACAGACCAGCTTCAAAGGAAAGACGTGTTATTCTGGCAAATTTTCTAAACTGCTGATGCTGGCAGGAAAGACACTAAAAATTGGGACTCTTTCTTTTGTATGAGAGACTTTGATTTTCCTATCCTTACAGATTTGATGCTGTAAGCTGAAGTACGGTTTTATTTGTGCATATCTTTCATTGTTAAACTAGATGTCTACTTTGTATGCAGAGTAAATGTCATAACAGCTGAACTGACTCTCTTTTCATTGAGTAAAGGTACAGATTGCCTGAATAGTGTAGTACAACTTTAAATTTTACAGTGGTGAGACCAGACCAGTCAAAACAACCAGGGAGGTAACCTGCAGAGGTGCCTTTCACAGTGTGACATTCCTGCACAGTCTCTCTCTTTTTTTTTTTTTTTTTTTTGGAGTCTGCTTTTCTTTCCTAAAACTTTGTCCATTGACTGGAGGACAAACACTGCAGCGCAGTACAGTAATTCTTCAGACAGTTGGTGACATACGGGAGAGCAAGTCGTACTGTCCGACTTTGCTTCACCAGCATCTAGAGAAAGACAGCAAATAAATCCTCCCACAACTGATCTTCATGTCCAGACTGGCCACCTTGTCCTGAACATATAAGTATTTTCATCTGTTTTTCTATTAAAAGTGAATGCAATTCATGAAAATGCCAAGAAGTGCACTAAGTAGTTTACTGCTGATGTATCTAAATCATACGTAGATGTGTGGAATTATTTAAATACATAGTATAATCGGCATGTTAGCGCCTGTAAGGCTTTACTACGCAAGACAGAAGTGTCACAGAATGTACAGAAATATGTTACTTAAATGTTGCTTTTTGCATGCTTTGTCATAAACGTATTGTACAAAACCTGGAAGACAGCCAGGATAAAGTAATGCTTGAAGCACAGACAATTGTTCCTGTTCCTCTATATCCTGTTGCAAAAGATTTATTAGAAGGTGATGTCAAAGTTTGTACTTTACAGTCTAATTTGCAGGAGTTTAAAGATTGGATTGTTAAAGTTAGCAACCAGCAAGATCTTGACCTCATGGGTTACTTTCAGATTTACTGTGATAAATGAAATGCGTCTGGTAAAATGCATGCTGACACTGCTAAATGTACAAAGAAATTTTCTCGTTTTTTAAAAGTCTCACAGACTAAAATTAAGACCTTTACACAAACTGTTCTTAAACAAAGCAGTAAAGGTATTTGTATAATAAAAGGGTTAATTATCAGTTTGCAAAAAAAAAAAATGACAAGGAACTGACTGACGCACAGCATAACATCATTGTTGCAAGGGAGGAGACTAACACATTACGAGCTCAGTTAGAGAGACAGGAATCTGAGGCTGCTAGAGCAGCGATTTAGCTAATGAAGATCTTTTAAGATTGCAATGCAAGCCTTGTTAGAAAAATGTCAATCTAAAGCACTAAAAACTGCTGTTACCAGTCTTGTCATACCCTCAGCTGTTTATTCTGCTAAAGTTTATCATCAGTCTAGGATGTTAAAAACTCTCCCTAAGTGGGATAAACAGAAGGGCATTTTTAATAACATAATTACAGTATAAGCTTGGGTTCTTAAAACTGTAGGCACTGTATGTAATGATACTCTTAAGCGTTGGCTTCTGAAATTTTATTCCTCAGCGTTTCATGGCTTATATATAGTAAAAGTAGCATAAAACCACTGCACATTACAAAACAGATACAAACGGAGACAAAGTTCATGGTAAACTGACAAAAAAGATTTAATAAACTTCTAAAACAAAGTGAGTTCAAAAAGTTCAGACAACATATGCAAACACTTTTTCAGAAGTGCGTAAGAGCTTTAAAGTCAGCAAAACAGAATACTGACCAATATAATTTGGTTAGTAAAGAGTTAAAGCAACAGAAGTTAACTACGCTGATAAATAATTTACAACGTACTCTACCTTTCAGAAATGGTTAAGGGTACACAGCACAAACTTTCATTCAGTTACAGCAAGGCACTTAAATAGTAATAACAAAACAGTTCTAGGGCATAAAAATCAAGTGAGAGTAGTTAAACACAGTAAAGACATGACATCTCAAGACTGACATGCATGTATTTTCTTTTCACCTAAAGTGCAGCAAAAGGCACACAACAAATATAAATCATGTAAAGTCAGTATCTCTCTTGTTTCTTACAATATTTTGTAATTGTATAATAGCATAAAAATAGCAAAGACTCGAGCAAAAACAGTATTCAAGAGCAATATTATACAAAGTTAAGCAAGTTAATGTTTGTTACAACTACATTCTAGTATCAAGTTGCAAGTATATTGCCAGGCCAAATGGTTTACAATTTTCTAACAAAAATCCTGTTTGGTACTTGTAATAAGATGTTATACTTGCGCATACATGTCATTAATAATCTGTTTGCAAGTAAATACTACACAGAGTACAGTAAGTACATGGGCTATGGTATAATCAAATCAAAAAAAAATGTGTAAGACCAAAGTGTCACAGTCTAGGTAACAGTCAAAGGCCAAGCATACATTCAGTTCTCACAGCATAAAGCAAATAAACAATACTGCAATAAAATTATTTATACTACAGGGGGAAAGGTATGCTTTAAATTTTACACTGTCTAAAACAAACAAACAAACAAAAAACAGAATTTAGCTAAAGTGATACAGGTCCTTCAAACACTCCAGGAGGCAGGATTTAAGGTTAAAAGTGAAAAGGTACAGTTCATGTCATGACATGTTTTCTAGCCAGAAAGAATTACCCTTTCTGGAGTGAGGACCAAAGAAAAAATATGGCTTTTTGTGATTTAAAGGCAGCATTGGCCAAGGCTACAAAATTAGTAGCTTCAAGTCTAACACATCCCTTTGTGTTACAGGCAGCAGCTGGTCCCAACACACACACTGTTGTGCTTTTACAGGAGTGATGACACATGTTGAGAGAGGGATATCACCTGTGCATTCGGCAACTTTTGGCCATTTACTGGGGTTTAAAACAAACTGAATACAGAACAGCTTTTTCCAAAGACATTATAGTACAGGCACCACATTATGCCATACAGGCTTTGGTAAATGAAACTCCGTTAAATAAACTGATTGATTACATCAAGTCAAGCAGTGTTTGCAAAATGGTTGGCATTATTTAGTGTCAAGCAAGTTACAATAAAGGTAGAAAATATTATTGATCTAACTTCATGGAATATGAAGGAAAATTTTTGCAGACAGTGCATACGTAGTTAATTCTCAGCAACTCCATATGTCTACATGGGCAAGGAGAGGGTTTGTTGATAATATGGGCAAACCACTCAAGCATGCTTCTGTTAGACTGTTTGGAATTTAGTTCGTAGTCAGTCCCTTGTGGGTTGCTGCAGTATCTTAAAGGTAAAGGCTCGTCAGAAAGCTACAAATTAAATGTTTCAGTTAAATAACTATGCAGATCAGATGGCAAAAAAGGCAGCCAAAAAAAGAAATGCAATTGTATCCTACAGAACACCTTTCTGGTGTACCAGTACATGCCGTACAGACATTTTCAGCTCAAAATTTACAGCAGATCCAAACTAAGTTTGGACTGCAGAAAGAGTTAAAAAATTTACTCTTGTAGGAGAAAGTCCAGAGCAATATTATGCAAAATGTTTTGAATATGGTTCTAGTCTTCCTTATATACCATACCAACAGGTATTGGGATATTTGGGTACACAAAAGTTATGTCCCATTGTAAAAAAACAAGTACTGGCATGCACAGTTAAAACAATTCTTTGATTTAGTGCATGTTGATTGCTTAATATGTTTGCAGGTTAATGCCCAATTGAAAAAGCCACAGTTACGAAGGGTAACTACAGCGGATGGACCTTGGTATGCCATCCAAATTGACTTTGCAGGTCCATTGCCCCCAGCTAAAGGTGGGTACAGGCATCTTCTAGTGGTAGTTGACCAAAACAATGAGAGATTTCACCTTTTAAAGTCATGACAGGCAAAAGAAATGCCTGTACAATTGCCATTCAGTCCTACTGTTAGTACAAACAGACCATTATTAAAAATTGCACAGCATCAACAATGGTTAAAAGATCTTTCTGAATTGTGTCAAAGCTTATCAGAAATGCAAGCATTCAAATTACAGTCAAAGGATCCTGTTATGCCAAAAGAAAACCTTCTTTCTGGGACACAGGTATTAATTAAAACATTCCTGATGGACGCTCCATGGGATAATAATTGGCAAGGACCCTTTAAAATAATTGCTCAGTTAGGACCTCTAGTGTACAAAGTTAAAAGAAAAAAAAAGCAAAATGATTCTTGTTCATAGAGATCAGTTAAAAAGAAGTCATTAAATGACAGGCTTTGGGCATATATTCTAACAGGTAAACCTACCTCTGTTCATACAGACCATTTGGTTAAAATCCCTTCTACCTGTAAAAGGGTAGGTAGACAGTATCAAAAAGTTTTTTAACATCACATTCCCAGATGCAGATAAATGCCAATATAAAAGGGCATTGTATAATACTTTGCTGGGAGGTTTGGGTACCGAAATGGGGGCTCTTAATGCAGCTGATAAAGTCTGACTAATCATTTAAAAGTAGTGGGAAAAGATATCTCTCAGATTGTACATTTACAAGCATCTTGGAATCCAGAGATGTGGACAATTATGATGCTATGCAACCAAATCAGTTGAAATTTGATGGTAATATGGCAATTTTTGTAAGTTGGACAAAGTGCATTATGCAATCTTTGTATGTGGAAATTCAAAAAAAAATAATGTACAAATTGAACTGATGTTACAAAATGAAAAGGTTTGGCGACCTGATACAGATGGATTATAATGTTACTGATAGAACTGTTGTATCGATTTATGGTATTACCTGTGATATTTCTCGTACCAGAAGGGTATGAGTATTGGTTGCCACAATTTGAAAGTAATCATATAAATATGAGAGGAAAAACACATAAAACTGAGTATTGTACAAAGACTCAAAATGGATTAATTTGTGGACAGCATTCACCTGTCTATGAACCATGCTTACTGCAGCATTCTGTTAATTTATGCAAATGGACCATTTATAGAAGTGGCTCCTCAGCATATTTGTCTGGTTACAGATCAAGATGTAGGTAATAATATAAAATTACCTTTTGTAGGATGTTTATCATAGGTAGGTACTAGGCCATCTGCCCGAGGGCATTTATAAGCCTAGTCACAGTGTGTCTGCTTTTACCGCCCCATTGATTAACTGATCCTCTGTCAAGCAGAGCCAATGAAGTGATCCCATGGGTGTATTTTCTGTTATCCATCCACTCATCAAGGTTTCTCTTGAAGAGTGTTAGTGAGGGGCTGTGCCTGATGTAATTTGGAATTTTGTTAGGTTCATAGATTAGTACTAAGCTAACTGCCCTTGTGAGCCATTTTAAGCTTAGCCAGTTATCCCTTGTGAGACTCAAACCCTGCACCTTGTGTTTGTAAGGCAAACACCTTAACCATTAGGCCACCCACCCATCCCTCAATTTTGCAACATTTTACATACTAGGACTACGAATAAATGCTATTACAGCTGTTTTCCATCCCATAACTAATTTATACCAATATATACAAAAAACAATCCCATCAGGCAACAATCTCACAACAAACAGACGACAAACACTCGCGACCGCAGCTCCAAAGCATGAGGAGTCTCTGACAGGAATGTATTCCTCCAGCATGTTCTATTGTTGTGGCTAGGTTTAGCTCACTAGAGCGTGTGGCTCGCAGTGACTTGGATTTCTTTAGGTGGAGCATGTCCATCAATTCTGAGTTGGACATGGCTTTATAAGTCAGGCAGAGATCACCTCTGAGTAAGCGATATGCCACTGAGTACAGCCAGAGTTTTTTCATTCAGGCTGCATAGGACATATGTTTGAGGCCAGTAATCCTCTTGGTGAGGTACTTTTGTGGTCTTTCCAGCTGTTGGAAGTGTCTTGTGAGGTACATCCCAAATCGGGCATTGTACTCTATGGGTCTAATGAGTGACTAGTAGAGGGGCACTATAACCTCTTTATTTCTAGATGCGAACCCTTTAGTAATTAGATGGCCACATAGAAAGATTTCCTGACTACTTTGGCAATATGATTGTCAAAGGAGAGATTACTATCTACCTGGGTCCCCAGATCTCTTATTACCTCTTCTGTATTAAGGGGGCTGCCACCTATGTGGTAATTCGTGGTTGTGTTGCACGTGCCTGCCAAGAGCACTGTCATTAATCAGATAGTTCCTGTCCAGAAAACAGTCCACTGTTAAGGGGGTGGGCTCGCTCAGTCACCTAGGGACTTTCTTCAATGACCTCCCTGCAAATCGGCCAGATGCTTGTCCGCACAGGATGTGCCTTCGGCAGCTGCTAAGGAGCTGAGTAGAATGGAAAGTTTGATCCAGACCGACAGCCTGCCAGGGTACAGCATTAACCGATCAATATATGAAGGAGATGCTAGCAGTAGAGTTTGCATTGATTCCAGTTTTTTCCAGTTACTTTGTCCAAGATGGTTGTTCTGATGGACAGAATGTTACCGTGTCATGGGCAATCCATGAAAGTCTTCTGGACCATTCTTCTCCTGAGCAATATCAGTTTTGAGTTTTATGGAGACCTGCAACTCTTAGGGCAATGATTCTTTGGCCAAGGTTTCTGCCAGGAGCTAGTCTCCCTAGCGCATGTATCAGTACAGCAATCCACTGGAGTCCCACTGTGGAAACTGGATCCTTCAGGTATTGAAGAAGAAACAGTTACCTGGAGTATCCAGAGTCAGGACTCTGCACTCTTAACCCTAAACTGCCAGAGTCCAAAGTATTGCACAAGGAGTCTCCAGCCAAACAAGACTGTTAAAGTCTCTTCAGTTGGAAAGACCTTTTTGATGGGAGGTCCTTTCCCTGGTTACCTCTTCTTCCAGGTGTATTTTCTTCCTCTTCTCCAGAAAGGCATGGGATGATTTGATAGCTCCAGATTGGCCTCAATACGGCTGGTACGGCATTTATGAGGTCAAGTAGGGAGTATGGTATGGCGGAAGGCCTATCCTTCTGAATCTTGCTGAGTCAGGGTTCAAGTCATCTCAATGTCAAGTGTCAATTTCTTCATCTCAGTTTGAGGCATCCATCTGGTGTTGCACGGTAGGTCTATTCTGTCTCAGTCTTTGCAAATGTGATTATGTTTAAAGAAGCTTTTAGGCCTAGTACCCACAGAGGGCTGGATGAGAAAATGGAAGAGATTGATTTTTTTAAAAGAGGTTTGGGAATTTCAGGAGGAGAGAATAGTGCAAGGTCTCTCTTTCTTAAGAAATTACTTTACAAAGTCTTGTTTTTAGCTTCCACATAAAGAAGGGAATTGCTGCTGCAATTCATGCTATGACTTATGATTCCCTTCACCTTGAGAGGTGAGGTTTCAAGTTGTTAGGTTCTAGAAGGGCAAAATATAATAGCCTCCCACGTAGAGCCTATACTTGTAGACTTGGTTTAAGAATTTTGGTCAGGAAAAACAAACCTTTTGACCCTGCACCTACTGCTGCTTTGCTGAATTTGTTAATTTGGACTTGGCTTTTCTGTTCTTCTATTACTTCTGCAAGAAGGGTGTCTGAGTTGCAGGCCCTTGGCACTAGAGATGTTTTGATTGATTCATTTTCCATACACACATTATATTTCACACTAATCCTTCCTTTTTTCCTAATGTGGTTTTTAGTCCTGTGCTTTGAAACTATTCATTTGCCTAATACGTTTTTGCAGATCCTCAAAATATTGGGAAAAGATTTGCACACTTCTTTTAGTGGTACACACAATTGTGCTAATTATAGAAGAACACTAAAGGACTAGTTCTGGTCTCAGCAGTTACTTGTTTCTTTTGTTTTGAGTTCTTTGGGCAAGCCTGTGTCAAAACAAACTATTTAATTACCTCTGTGGCTTTTGGATTGCATTTTGTTATTCCCATCATGGCAAAAAGCTTTGTTTTTCCCAACAGGATGACTATGCATTTTTTGGCATTCAGCTTGAGGCCATGACTTTGACACCAGGTGTCCCTCTCAGTAAGGCCCTTTTGGAGGATGTCCGTGTCAGCCAGAGAGTCAATTATGGCTCCCAGTTTGCAGTAATCAGCAAACTTGGTTAGGCATAGTCCTCCTGTGTTTGTCTGTACTTCTGAAAAGTATATGCCGAACAGTAGGGGTCCCAGGACCGAGCCTTGCGAGACACCACTTGTGACTGGTTTAGAGTCGGACCTGGAAGCCCGCTATTCGTACCGTGTGAGTTCTGTCTGTAAGCCAGTTGGCAACTCATCTCGTGACATAGGGGTTTATGTTCAGGCTGGTGAGTTTTTCTGTAATACCCGAGTAGGGAATGGTGTTGAAAGCCTTGGCGAGGTCAAAGTAGGCTGTGTGAACCACCTTTCCCTCATCTATGGCCTTGGTGACTGTCTCGAAGTCAACCAGGTTTAGTAGGCATGATCTGCCCTTAACAAAGCCGAACTGGGTCGGGTCAAGTGTTTGGAGGTTTCCAATGTCTTTGTTAATGAATTCCATGATGATGCGCTCCATAGCCTTGCAGACCAGGCTAGTCAGGCCTCTGGGGCGATAGTTACCAGGGACAGTTGTGGCCCCTCCTTTGTGGAGAGGAATAACCGTTGCTGTGCGCCATTCTGTGGGAACGTAGCCTGTGGAGAGGCTGAGGCTGAACAGCATGTTTAGGTGGGGGATTAGTTCGTGCAAGACGCAGCCTGGTACACCATCTGATCCCATTGATGCTGTGTTTTTGGCTTTTGAAAGGGCTGTTTTCACCTGTGCGTCTGTGAGTTTTGGGACACTACACTTTTCTGTATTGTTGTGGGCCCTTTTGGAGGTGAGGGGGGGGTGAAGTTTGCACTGAATCTATCTGCTAGGATGTTGACAATATCAGTAGGTTCAGTATATTTTGTGCTGTTTTGCACTAGTTCAGTGCATATCTGCGAGTTGCCACTTAGATTCTTAACATAGCTAAAGAAGGCTTTGTGGTTATCTTTTGAATCCTTTGCTATTTCTTTCGAAGTTAGCCTTGGATGATTTCATGAGGGACCTTAGTTTTTTACTGAAACTGATCAGGGATGGCTTTCCTTCTGAACTAGTTTCCTCCTCCTATTGTATAGCCTGTTTATTGCAGGGGTCCACCAAACTGGTTTCCTTCTCTTAGAGGAGTGAGACTTGGTTTTGCTAGGGATGGCACGATCCATGCACCCTTGTAGGTGCTCATAGAGTGCATTTGTAAATGTTTCTGCATCTTGGGCAGCGGTATCCTTTAGCGTGAGGGCTGTGAAACTTAACACCTCTGTCTTAAGTAAGGTGAAGTTTGCTTTAGAAAAGTTTTTTACTGTGGTTTCCTTAGTTGGGGGTGGTGGTGGGGTGTGGACATGCAGAGTGATTAATTTATGGTCTGATCTAACCAGTGACAGGTTGACCTCCGGTGTGGAACACCTGCCGCCTATGTTGGTGGTGATCAGGTCCAGTATGTTTTCCCCTCTGATAAGGGAGTTTACCAGCTGATCCAGGGCGTTTGAGTTGATGAATTCCAGGAAGCGCTGGGCCTGGGAATGTGTACTCTAGTAGTTTTCCCAGTGAATGGTAGGGTAATTGAAATTGCCCAATATCAGGGTGTTCGGTAGGACCTTCATGTTTTCCAGTGTCTCCAAAAAGGTGGAGTGGTGGTCCTGGGTCATGGAGGGTGATCTGTAGCAGGCCACAATTTGCATTGCAGATTTGCCTGATGTTAGTTGCACATGGATGATCTCAGAGGTATCATGCTGCACCACTAACCTGGAGGTGTAGGTATCCTTGATGAATATAGATAACACCCCCTCCTTTTGTGTTTTGGTCCATGTTCTATGGCTGAAACGTGTGGCATGAGTTGTATCCCGGTAGTGCTGGGGTGCTCTCTGGAGCCTTGAGCCAGGTTTCAGTTACTGCACAGATGTTGACGTTCTCCATACTGAGGAGTGCTTCGAGCACATGCATTTTGAGATTTAAACTCCTGACATTAAGTAGCATAACCCTCAGTTTTTTGTTAATTGTGCTGTTTACGGAGGTGGGTTTGACTTTTGAGCCTTGCCTAAAAAATGCACTATGGGGGCAGCAAGAGCCTTGGCCAGTATTCGAAAGCCCTAGGGGTGACAGGTGCAAGCCATCTCTTGCAAAGCAACGCAGCTTGTCAAGCATGTCATCCCAGGCTGACAGACACTGGATCCCTTTTGAATGACACCAGAAGCTTAGCCAATTGTTGAAATTGATAATTTTTTCTTTATACTGAGGTATAATTTTTGGTGAGGGCAGGATGCTACTTAGGGTCAGAGTCGTACCAGCCTGGGCTACATGATCAGAGAGCTCTTCCATGTCTCTCTTCATGTAGTCCAGGGAGGTACGTCTCGGGTCATTCACACCAACATGAACAGTGATAGTCATATTTGTACTTGTTCTGGAGTGACCCGAGTGCTTGTGTTACGTGGCGGATTCTGGCTCCCGACAGGCAGCTAACAGTAACCTTCTGTTTGTCCAGCCTAGTGAGTGGGATGTCAGTGTGCCTGACTTAGTCAGCTATTACTAGTATGTTCGGTATGTTATTTTGCCTTAAGGGCTGTGATTGTGCGGCACACTGATTTTGTGTTTTTTTTTGTGTTGTCTGGTTTGTGACGGGAAGTGCAGGTTGTTTGGGTGTCTGCTTTGGAGGTCTCTTATGCTTTTGCAGGTTTTTATTTAGAGCCTCCGAGTATGATTTTGTGTAGTTATGTGTATTTTTTGCCACTGCTATTTTAGTAGGTCTCTGTGCGGCTGGAGTTGTGGTGCAAGTGTTCACCTTCTCCTCTTGACTCTTGTTCTTGGGTGGAGACAGCTTAGCTTCCAGTTTGGCTGTATAATTGCATCTCTTGCATATGTTAGTGTTTTGTGGTAGGAGAAGAGGGTTGTCTGTGTACATGAGGCAGTTGTAATATTGCCTCAGGATACCCAGATTCACCAGCTGGACTGCACCTGAAGTTGCCCTTTGGTCATGTCTGAATAGTAGGGTGAGCTGCTTAGTTACTTGGTTGGTGAGGGGTGAATAAAGAGCCTTGCCCTACTGGGCAATCAGTGTCAGGGTATGTTAGTGCTTTCTATTAGGTTTGACCAAGTGCTGGGCTGTAAGATGCTTTTTGAGTGCTTAGGTTGAGACTTAGTTTCAAGGGAAAAACTGAAGAAGAGACTTAGTGGTACCGGGAATAATTTAACCATAGCTAACCGGCACTGCCCAGTGCGCAAAACCATGCAAACACGGTTTTTATAGTAGGGCAATGAAAGAGAGAGAAATTAGCCCAAATTGGCCAATAAACTACTAACGTCTGGGTTGGAACCACTCCTCCAGGGACAAGTAGGTTGCCTAAAGCTCCCCTCTCTCACAGGTGAACAGAGAAACTTCCTTCTATCCAAGTAAGGTATAGGCAACTCAGAAACTAGTATCACAGCCCTGAATTCAGCACTAGCCTGAAAACTGGACTATACTAGCTTAGAAATCACGTGTTGATTTCCTTAAATGGAATAATCAGAGCTGTGTGTTGACTGAAACCATAGAAGTAAATACTTCCAAGAATTGGAATTATGACTTAATACAGCTTTCCAATATATCTGTATCTTTGGATAATTAAAAAAAATCAATGAACAATACTATGATTCTCAGAGTATTTGGAAAAAAAGTAAAAGTATGAAGCATTAAGCATTATTGCAAAAGATAAATTACTTAGCTTGGCTGAAAAGACCAAAAAAGATACTGTTCACAGTTGTTGGGTTATCTTTACTGGTTGGTCAAAATCAGGAAAAAAACTGTTAAGTTGGTTGATACATCCTGTATTAGTAGTGTTAGGCATTATAATCATATTAACTATCTGGAATTGCTATCTACATTGCCCTTTGCGAAAAATATGTAGAATCCAGCAAATTATGATGGGTTAACCTAGGTAAATTGGAAAAGGTTTCAATGTGTACAACTGAAGTCGAAAATGGACTGTTATTTTCCACTTTTTAATTAGAGGGAATTGTGAGAGGAACAAACAGGTTAAAAATAGATTTCAGTGGATTTTATTCTGAAAATGTAAAATATTCTGCATTTCAATTTGTAGAGTGCACTTGGCAAAAACATATAAATTGGCATTCATTGTTAGAAGTCAGAAGTAAAATATTTTATCTTTTATAAGCTATGCAGTTTGTGAAATTTATTATCTACAAGCAGGTCAAGGCAAACTCTTGTATGCAGCTGTCTCACTATCAACAGGACATGCAAGATAAGAGCAAGGCCGAGGAGTTATTCTTCAGGAACAGAATCTTTGAAATATGGAAAACAAACTGTCAGCAGACCAGCTTATTATTCTGGCAAATTTTCTAAACTGCTGATGCAGGCAGGAAAGACTGTATAAAGATTGGGACTCTCTCCTTTGTATGAGAGACTTTGATTTTCCTAGCCTTACAGATTTGATGCAGTAAGCTGAAGTACGGTTTTGCTATTTGAGTATATCTTTCATTGTTAAACTAATGTCTGCTTCGTATGCAGAGTAAATGTCGTAACAGCTGAACTGACCACTTGTTTTCATTGAGTAAAGGAACAGACTTACCTGAATAGTGTAGTACAACTTTAAATTTTACAAAATTTCTTACAGCTTCTCAGAAAACCTCAGTCCGGAGAATTTGGGCTAGTGGCATAAACATATCAGAGTCAACATCTGTGGAATTGGTGCTAATTTTCCTAACAGAGCTGTATAACAAAGAAGTGAGTTACTCCTCAATCAAGGTGCATTTAGCAGCAGTTTCCTCATATCTTGAAGGTCTTGCAAATGTCAGCACACCTTTTGTCTAAGGACTTCAAGGATATTTTTAATTTCATACATCCAGTGGAGGAAGCCACGGTGGTGCAGCGGTAGTGTTGTTGCCTCACAGCAAGAGGCTCTCCCGTTCGATTCGCTGCTGGAGCGCCTTCTGTGTGGAGTCTGCATGTCCTCTCCGCGGTCAAGTGGCGTTCGAAAGAAAGACATGCGTAGAATGGGTGTTCCTTCGCTGAAGGTTGGGTGTCGAGCTGCCACCTTGGCACCCGTAAAAAATCTACTGCCAATCATTGGTGGACCGAAGTTCCGCTGTGGTGACCCCTAACCAGGAAAAGCCGAAAGACGAACAACATCCAGTGGATAAACCTGACCCAGTCTGGGATATTAAGTTTATATTATAGACTCTGACTTAACCACCTTTTAAGCCAGCAAGGTCAGTTGATATCACGTTTTTGGCTTGGTAAACAGTTCTTTTGATGGCCATTACTTTGACCAGAAAACTTCAAGTTACATGCTTGCTCTTCATGGTATCCCTACATTATTTTCCATTAGGACAGAGTTTTGCTTATAACAAAGTTATCCTTCATGTCGTTTTCAATCATTTTTCAGTTGTGCACTTGCCTTGCTTCATTCAAAAAGTTTTAAATTGCTAATTTTGTAGAATTTTAATTGCATTTACTGTTTAGGGCTACACACTCGTGTGTTAGCCTTTTCTGTGTTTATTTGCTTAAATACTCTCTTGCTTGCTCGTTTCCCGCCTTTCCTAACTAGTATAGTCCAGATCCCAGGCGCTGCTGGTTTCAGGACTTTATTTTCTTTGTTCAGAGCTATCCAGACCTTGCTGCGGTAGAGGGAAGTCTTACTGCTTTACCAGTTGGAGTGGTGAGCTTTGCACTGCCTATCTAGCACTAGATGAGTGGTTTCCAGCTCTGAAATTGTAATTTTATTAGCCATTTTGGGCTGATTTCTATCCCTTTCAACTTTCTGGCTTAAAAACACGTGTGTTTGTGCATTTTTCACATCGTGCAGCACCGTGGGGCTACGGTTAAACTATTCCAGGTGCCAGAAAGCCTGCTGTTCATATTTTCCCTTAGAACTAGCAGGTTTCTCAGCAGTAGCACTAAAATCTGAACCCCTGTGACTAGCACTTGCTCTAGAAACTGCTGGAAAGCACTAGGAAGCCTAAAACTGATACAAGCACTCAACTCTCCTTGTTAATGAGGAGAAATTAATTATAGGCACTAAGTCTATAATTACAAAGTACCTTGCAAAGATGAGGGAAAATAGCTCTTGTACTTAACAAAAAAAATACCTAAACAAGCATGTCCAAAGATCAGCTTCCAGTGATTTCTCCTGTCCACTTAGTGAATCTGGGCATGCTGAGTTAATGCAGCAACTGCTTCATGTACACAGACAACCCTCTCCTCCTACCACTCAACACTACAACCTGTGAGAGATGCACTTACATAGCCAAACTGGAAGCAAAGCTCTCTCCAGCCAAGATTGTGCTAGACCGTCAAGAGGAGAAGGTTAACAACTGCACTACACCTCAAGCAACACACAGCCCCTGAAAACCCACACCATCAACACCCACATATAGCAATACTAAACCCACATATGTGGAGGCCCTTAACATTAACCTGCCCAAGCAACAAGGACCTCCGAAGCTGAAATGCAAACAAACACCAGTCACAACCAAAGTGACACATAGCTCACAACACCAGTGTGCCACCCAACAACAGCCCCTAAGGCAAGACAATGTACTAAACACTTCAGTCATAGGTGACTCTCTAGTCAGGCACACTGATGTCCCACTCACCAGGCTGAGCAAGGAGAAAATTAGTCGGCTGCCTGTCTGGTGCCAGGATCCGCCACATAACACATGCACTCGAGTCACACCACAACAAGTACAAATACAACTCTGCCATTGTCCATGGTGGAGTGAATGACTTGAGATGTACCGCCCTGGACTACATGGAGAGACATGGAAGAGCTCTAGGATCATGTGGCCCAGGCAGGTATGACCCTAGCCCTGAGTAGCATCCTGCCTTCGCCCAGAATGATACCACAGTATAAGGATAAAATGACTGACTTCAACAATTGGTTAAGCTTCTGGTGTCATTCAAAGGGGATCCAGTATCTGTCTGCCTGGGATGACATGATCGACAAACCACGATGCTTTGCCAGAGATGGTCTGCATCTGTCATGCCTGGGATTCAGGTTACTGGCTAAGGCTCTTGCCATCCCTGTAGTGCCTATTTTAGGCGAGGTTCAAAGGACAAAACCACCACCATAACAGATACAAGCATGCAAAATCTGAAGGTAATGCTACTCAATGCTGTAAGTCTAAACCTCAAAATGCACTCTCTCGAGGCACTCCTAAATATGGAGAACATCGATATCTGTGCAATAACAGACCTGGTTCAAGACTCCAGAGAGCACCCCTGCAATATCAGGCTACAACTCTTACCACACTTTTCGGCCATCAAACCAAGACCGAAACACTAAAGGTGGAGGAGTGTCCATATTCACCAAGGATATTTACACCTCCAGGCTAGTTGCCCAACACAATGCATCTGAAATTCTCTAGGTGCAACTAACACTAGGTAAGACTGCAATCCAAACTTTAGCTTGCTACAGTTCCCCCACCATGCCCCATGATTCTCACTACACCTTTCTAAACATACTGGAAAATATTAAGATACAACAAAACATCCTAATACTGGGTGATTTCATCTACCCTGCCATTAACTGGGAAAACTACTCTGGTACCAACACCTTTTCCCAATGGTTCTTGGAATTCATAAATCCCAGTGCCCTGGATCCAACTAATCCATTGTCCCACCAGGGGCTCCAATATCCTAGACCTGGTCACTACCAACATGGGAGATAGATGCTCCACACCAGTGGTCCACCCCCTCATTGGTCAGGTCTGACCATAAGCAAATCACCCTTGGCATCCACATCCCACCCCTGCAGTAAAGAAACCTCTGTAAAAAAAAAAAAAAAAAAAAAACTTCTCCAAAGCCAACTTCATGCTGCTTTAGTCAGAAGTGACAAACTTCATGGCACCCATGCAGACGAGAGTTGAAAGTTCGACTGCTGAATCCTACACTAAGGCACTATACAAGCACATCCACTCGTGCATGAATCGTGCCATCCCAAATAGAACCAAGAAGCTCTCCACCAAAAAAAGGAAACCAATCTGGTGGTCCCCTGCCATAAACAAACTATACAACAGAAGGAAGAAACTGTTTCAGAAGAGGAAAATCCCAGGATGCAAAGAACTCCCTTACCAGCCTCAGTAAGAAGCTGAGATCCCTCATAAATTCCTCCAAAGCTAGTTGTGAAAATAAAATTGGCAAAGATTTCAAAGACAACAACAAGGCATTCTATAGTTATTTCAAGAATCTAAATGGCAATGTTTAGATCTGCTCTGAGCTACAACAGAATGGCATTAAATATACTGATCCCAAGTATATTGCCAGTATCCTGGCAGATCGATTTAGTACCAACTTCATCCCCCTCTCGCCCCCTAAAGGGCCCTTCTCAATACCAAAAGATTGCCAAATTGCGGTAATCATGGCCCCACAGGTAGAAACTGCACTCTCCAAAGCTAGGAATACAGCATCTATGGGACCAGATGACATCCCGGGCTGTGTACTACATGAGCTACAAAATGAACTGGCACCTCACCTAAGTGTCATGGTTTAATCAGAGCCTCACCTCATGCTTCATGCCACGCAGCTGCAGTTATCCCACTCCACAAGGGGGGATCCACCTTGGATCCCGGGAACTACCGTCCCATAAGTCTGACGAGCCTGATCTGCTAGGGCATGGAATGCATTATCATGGAACTTATAAACAAAGACACTGGCAACCTTCAAACACTGGACTCCACCCAGTTTGGGTTTGTGAAGGGCCAATCTGGTGGTCTGAACCTGGTTGACTTATTTGAATCATTCTCCAGAGCTGTGGACGAGGGTAAGGCGATCTACACAGCCTAACTGGACCTTGCCAAGGCCTTTGACAACACCCCCCACTCTGGAATCATAGATAAGCTTACTAAGCTGGGCATAAATTCCTACGTCGCTAGATGTGTTGCCAACTGGCTTACTGACAGAACCCAGACTGTAAAAGTAGCCGACTCCAACTCCAGACAAGTGGAGTACCTCAGGGTTCAGTCCCGGGACAGCTCTACAAAAGGGCCTTACAGAAACAGATACTTTGTGCCAGAGCCATGGACTCGAGCTTAATGCCAAGAAATGTACAGTTATCCCCTTTGGGGAAAAAACATGTACCCATGAATTACCACATAGGTGGCAGTACACTAAACACTGAAAGTGTGATTAGAGACTTAGGGACACAGGTGGACAGCAGTCTTCGATAACCGCATCGGCACAACAGTCAGGAAATCCTTCTATGTGGCACACCTCATCACTAAGGACTTTTCATCCAGAAAAAAGGAAGTCCTCGTCCCACTGTACTCATTCCTCATTAGACTCCGTGTACAATGCCCCGTTTGGTATGTACCTCACAAGACATCTGCAACAGCTGGAAAGGCCACAGAAATGCCTAACTAAAAGAATCACAGGCCTAAAGCAGATGGCCTATGCTGACCATCTAAAAAAACTCCAGCGATACCCTGTGGCATATCATCTACTCAGAAGCGATCTCTGCTTAACATACAAGGCCATGTCAAACCCTGAGCTGTTGGACATGCTCCACTTAAAGAAATCCCAATCCCTCAGAACCACACACTTCAGGGATCTAAACCTTGTCATCACAATGAACAAAACATGCTGGATCTATAGGTTCCTGACCCAGAGACTCCCCATACTCTGGAATAGACTGTCCATACATGTCAAGCAGAGTGCCTCCTTGGTCATCTTCAAAAGGAACCTTGACTATAAGAAATTCACCCCGGGGGTCACGTCAGTTGCCCTTCTAGACAGGGGTCCAGGGAAGTAAATATTGTGGGAATTGTTTGGCTAGGCTTGTATAGGCCCTAGGACCGATAGCCTATTACCATCCTGTGAACCTATGTAAGGTAGCTGCATAAAACAATCTAAACCAATACAGCCATTTACCTGTGCTGTTTCCTAAGCACTGTAATAAAGAAGTGTATTTGTTGCATTGCTCTCATGTTCATAGACACCTGAGATTTTACTTGGATCATACTAAAACTTTCAGAGAAGATGAATAATTTAGTAGTTTGTTTTTTTTTTTTTTTTTTTTTTTTTTGCTGTCTAGACTGGGTCAGAAGATCACCAAGATAACCTTGGCAAAGTGGATCTCTGATTGCCTGCTGACTTGCTACTCATCAGCAGACAAAAATCTTGCTGATAGCCTTCCATATCACTGTTGCAGTATTCCTTACTAGAGGGATGCCCTGCAAAGGATAGCCCAGCATCCACTCAGTATACCAAAGCTTTAGGTTTAAGGACATTGTACATAACTCATATATTACCCGCTCTCAGCATAGGGCATAAAGGTGATATATAGACATACTTGCCTCAGAACTTCTTTGCCGCCAGTGCAAGCACCATCTTCGATCGTCTGTCTGAATGGTCCTTCAGTTCTCATGGTTGCCAGATTGATTTCAGGTAAGTGTGTCTGAACGCTCCTTCAGTTCTCCTGGTTGCCAGATTAATTTCTTGTTGGGGTTTTCCTCTTGTCTTTTTCTTTTAGTTGTAAGTACATGTCATCCAGAAAGCGAAAATGTCAGTGTGGGAGACAGATTTCCCATAAGGACCATCAGAAGCAGTGTTTGTTTTGCTTGGGTGCTTTTTATGACTGTAATGTTGTACCTAATTTGTCAGGTGTTTGTCCCAAAGACTTTCCATAGTCTCTCCTCCTTGTCTACCTACCTAGAGAATTAATGTCTTGGTACAGGATGTGATGGCATACAGTGGATGTAAAAAGTGAACACTTCCCTGTTAAAAATGCCAAGTTTTTGTGATATAAGAAAATGAGACTGCAATAAATCATTTTAAACTTTTCCCATCTTTAATGTGACCTATAACCTGTACAGTCCAATTGAAAAACAAGTCTGTTAGGGGAAAAAATATAAAAAAAAAAAAAATAAAAAATGTACAATAAGCTGGTTGCATAAGTGTGCACACCCTTAAACTAATACTTTTTTGAAGCACCTTTTGATTTAATTACAGCAATCAGTCTTCCTGGGTAGGAGTCTATCAACATGGCACATCTCGACTTGGCAGTATTTGCCCACTCTTCTTTGCAAAAATGCTCCGAATCTGTCAGATTGCAAGGGCATCTCTTGTGCACAGCCCTCTTCGGGTCACACCACAGATTTTCAATTGGATTTAGGTCTGGACCATTCCAAAACTTTAATTTTCTTCTGGTGAAGCCATTCTTTTGTTGATTTGGATGTATGCATAGGGTCATTGTCATGTTGAAAGGTGAAATTCCTCTTCATTTTCAGCTTTCTAGCAGACGCCTGAAGGTTTTTGGGCCAAACGTGACTGGTATTTGGAACTGTTCATAATTCCCTCCACCTTGACTAAAGCCCCAGTTCCAGACGAGGAAAAGCAATCCCAAAGCCATTATGCTGCCACCACCATGCTTCACCATGGTTATGGTGTTCTTTTGGTGATACAAAGTGTTTTTGCGCATAACTTCTGGAATTGTGGCCAAAAAGTTCAGTCTTATTCTCATCAGACCATAACACATTCTCCTACATGCTTTTGTGAGACTTGATGTATTGTTTTGCAAATGTTAGCTGGGCCTGGATGTTTTTCTGTGTAAGAAAAGGCTTCTGTCTTGCAACCCTGCCCCATAGTCCAGACGTGGAGAATATGGGAGGTTGTTGTCACACACAATACACAACCAGTACTTGCCAGAAATTCCTGCAGCTCCTTCAGTGTTGCTCTAAGTAGCCTCCCTTACCAGTTTCCGTCTAGTCTTTTCATCAGTTTTGGTGGGACATCTATTTCTTTGCAATGTCACTGTTGTCCCATATTTTCTTTACTTTTTGATGACTGTCTTCACTTTGTTCCATGGTATGTCCAATGCTCTGGAAATTTTTTTGTACCCTTCTCCTGACTGATGCCTTAATAATGAGATCCCTCTGATGCTTTGTAAGCTGTCTGCGAACCATGGCTTTTGCTGTGTAGCAGGCAACTGAGTAAATGTCAGGAAAATCCTACTAGGACAGCTGAACTTTATTTGGGGTTAATCAGAGTCTCTCTAATTGATGACAGGAATGCACCCAAGAAGACTGAATGCTGTAATTAAATCAAAAGATGCTTCAACAAAGTATTAATTTAAGAGTGTGCACACTTATGCAACCAGCTTATTGTACATTTTTTTTTTTTAATATTTTTCCCCTAACTGATTTGTTTTTCAATTGAATTGTGCAGGTTATAAGTCAAAGTAAAGGTGGGAAAAGTTTTGAAATTATTTAT
This sequence comes from Protopterus annectens, assembly GCF_019279795.1. Classification (NCBI taxonomy): domain Eukaryota; kingdom Metazoa; phylum Chordata; order Ceratodontiformes; family Protopteridae; genus Protopterus; species Protopterus annectens. The sequence continues at coordinate 622,365,439 of NC_056726.1, read as the reverse complement.
TGTGGTCTCATTTTATAGGTTCATAGGTAGGTACTAGGCTATTGGCCCTGGGGCCTATACAAGCCCAGCCAAAAAGGTACCCTGGCTTTTGCCACCCAAGAAAATTATTTTCCTGTGCCACTGTTGAGCAGAGCCACAGAGGTGATCCCTGTGGTGAATTTCCTATTTCCCATCCAATCATCAAGATTTTTCTTGAGTGCTAATGAGCTTTATTTGATATGGATATGTAGTTTATTCCAGAGTATGGGAAGTCTCTGGGACAGGAATCTATCCCTCCGGCATGTTCTGTTTATTGTGGTGACAAGTTTAGGTCCCAAGAGCGTGTAGCTCGGAGGGGTTGGGATTTCTTTAGGTGGAGCATGTCCAACAGCTCTGGGTTTGACATAGCTTTGTAGTTGGGCAGAGATCACCTCTGAGTAGGCAATATGCAACGGAGTAAAGCTGGAGTTTTTTGAGACTGTCTGTTTAGGGCATCTATTTGAGGCCAGTAATCCTCTTTGTGAGGTATTTCTGCAGCCTTTCCAGTTGTTGATGTCTTGTAAGGTACATACCAAAAGGGACGTTGTACTCTATAATGGGTCTAATGAGTGATGAGTAGGGGGGAACAATGATCTCTTTTTTTCTGGATGAGAAACCTTTTGTGATGAGTTGTGCCATGTAGAAGGATTTCCTGACTACTGTGGAGATGTGATTATCAAAGGGAGATTACTGTCCACCTGTGTTCCAAGGTCTCTTAGCACACTTTCGGTGTTAAGTATACTACCGCCTGTGTTGTAGTTCATGGGTACAGAGTTTTTACCAAAGGGGACGACAATGCACTTTTTGGCATTGAGCTTGAGGCCATGGCTTTGACACCAGGCATCTGTCTCAGTGAGGCCCTTTTGTAGGATGTCTACATCGTTAGTTTTGATTATGGCTCCTAGTTTGCAGTCATCTGCGAACTTCGTTAGCCAAAGACCTTCTGTGTTAGCCTGTACTTCAGAGAAGTAGATACCAAACAGGAGAGGACCCAGGACTGAACCCTGTGGTATTCCACTTGTCACTGGGCTAAAGTCTGATTTGGAGTCTGCTACTTTCACTGTGTGGGTTCTGTCAGTGAGCCAGTTTCCAACCCATCTTGTGATATAGGGATTTATACCTAGTTTAGTGAGTTTATCTATAACTCCAGAGTGGGGGATGGTGTTGAAAGCCTTGGCAAGATTTAGATAGGCTGTGTGAACCACCTTACCCTTGTCTACGGCTTTGGTGACTGCTTCAAAGAAGTCTATCAGGTTTAGGAGACATGATCTGCCTTTTACAAACCAGAAATGGGTGGGGTCCGGATATTGGCGATTACCAGTGGCATTTTAACAGGGGTGTGTACACTTTTTATATCCACTGTAATTTCCCATCCCAAAGGTCAGCCATATGCCAAGGAGAAGACCAAAAATGTTAAGTTGGATTCGGCTGCTGTAGCATTTCCCTCGGACATCTCTCTTGAGGCTGGTGAAACCTGGAGGATTATTCAGCTGTTCTGTCGGATTCCTCTGCCTCGACTGTTTTGGAGGCCGCCATGGATTCAGCTTCTCACACATCCTCAGAGGCTCTGCAGACATCTGTTGCAGGTGTGTGTGTGTGTGTGTGTGTGTGTGTGTGTGTGTGTGTGTGTGTGTGTGTGTGTGTGTGTGTGTGTGTGTGTGTGTGTGTGTGGGTGTTCTTTCAGTCCTCTGAAGGTTCAGGGCCTTAGGTCCATTCATCAGATGTGGACCATATCAACATCGACATGAGAGCTCTTCTCCTTGCTCTTCAGGCACTCTATACTCTGTTCCTTCCAGGGCCTCTCAAAATCTTTAAAGACAATACCACAGTGATGTGGTATATTAACAAACAAGAGGAGATATAGTCTTTCATCCTGTACAGACTAGCTCTTCAGGTTTGGGATCTGGCTATCCAGTATATGAAACTTCAGGCTGTTTATATCCCTTCAGAGCAGAACATTGTGGCAGACTGAGTCCATAGCCCAGACTTGCAAGTGGATGCTTCACAGCGATGTGTTTCTGAACATTGTCTACCAGTGAGTAATCCTTGGGTAGATCTCTTTGCCTCCTTTCTTAACCGACAACTTCCTCTGTCTGCATCAGAGTCCCAAGTCCTCTGGCATGGAAGGTGGATGCCATGTCTTTCTTGGAAGGTGATGTTTCTCTACGCCTTCCCTCCCCTTCCTCTCATACCAAGGGTCCTGCTCAAGATAAAACAGGACTACTTCAAATTCTTGTTGGCGACTCCCTTTTGGCCCAGACAACATTGGTTCCCTCTTCTTTTGCACCTAGCCTTGAGCAGTCGCCACAAGTTACCTCACAAGGTGGACTTGACTCACACAAGGGTTCTGTCATCCATCCTCACTTGTCCACTCTTCAGCTGACACGGAGTGATATGGCTTTAATCCGTTTTAGGCACCTTTTTTTCCTGAGGATGTGCTACGGGTTCTGCAGGAGGTCAGGAAACCCACTACCAGGAAATCTTATTTGTCCAAATGGAAGAAATTTTCTGTCTAGTGTCTTGCTTATAATCAGGATCCACTTCCTGTGGAAGTTCCTTTGGTTCTCTCTTATTTGTGTGAATTGCTCTATCCTGGGTTGGCATACTCTTCAGTTAAAGAAAACTATTCAGCTATTTCTGCTTGATTGCATTTGACTCCTTTATTGGCCTCTAGGTTTGAGGTCAAACAGTATCTTAAAGGCATCCTTCATATTAGGGCTCCCAGGCAGCATATTCCTCCTTCCTGGGACCTTCATTTTGTTCCTGAAAATTGGACTCCAACTCCTTTTGATCTTGCAGCATTGTGCATGGACGACTGTTCTTCTTTTGGCCCTTACTTTAGCTGGACAAGTGTCTGAGCTTCAGGCCCATATAGCTGTCCCTCCTTTTTTAGTTTTTCATAGTGACAGGGTATCTGTACAAACTAATCCTTTTATGCCTAAGGTGGTTAATGAATTGTATCTTAATCAGTCTGTTAGTTTGCCCACTTTTTTCCCTTCTCTGCAGTCTGACAGTGAGAAGGTTCTTCACACCTTGGATTTGCATATCTGTGCAACTTCGTTTCCTTTCATCCTAGATGTCTAGGTTTGGCTGTTTCTAAGCAAACCGTTTCTTCATGGATTTCTAACACCATTTCTTCTTGTTACTGCATTCATGGGAAAAGCCTTCTTAATTCTTCTGTAAAGGCTCATTCTTCCAGGGCTGTGGCTTTCTCGGGTGCTTTTTTCAAAGGATTGGATACCAATTCCATCTTTGAGGCTGATACTTTGACTTCTGTCCATACTTTTACTAAACATTACAAGCTGGATGTGGTTTTCAGGACTAGAGCTGGATTTGTGAGGGCTATCCTGCATGGCTTTCTTGAGGGCTCATCTGGGCCTTCCTCCTCCTCCTCCCAAGTTTCCTCTTGAGCTTTTGTACTCTTCCCTGTAGTAAAGGATACTGCAGTGGTGATACAGTTGTGTAAAATCTTACACCGTAAGAGTATATGCCCTTACCTTCACTGTTTGTGTATTCACTCCCTCACCCCCCTTTTTCTTTGTGGATGCACATGTTTCTCCTTTTCTCCTTGGACTATTGCACCTCTCTGGGCTTTTCAGTAGCAAGATAGGTACATTTGTATGTCACCTTTATGTCCTATGCTGTGAGCGGAGAGCATATGTAATGACATATGATGTTAAAAAACCTAAGGCTTTGATATACTGGTTAGATGTTGGGCTACCCTTGACAGGGGATCCCTCTATAAGAGGATATACTGCAACACTAAAGGGAAGGACATCTACTGTTAATATTTTACACAACTGTACTTTCTTCCAAAGGCTCATTCAGTTAGGGATCAAGACTCACTCATAGCCGTTTTTTCAGAACCTTCCAGTTGACAAGATTGCAGCAGCTACCTGGTCTTTATTACATACCATTATTAGAGTCAAAATTGTAATGTCCGTTTCCTTCAAGCCATTATTCTTAAAGGTTTGCTGGGTTGAGCTGACCATGTTAGGAGGGGATTCTCTCCTGATGTTCCAGTTTCCAGACAGAAACGGAGAAATATTATGTGCTTACTGAAACATTTATTTTCTCTGATCTCTGTCTGGACACTGGAACAACCTACCCACCTCCCTCTAAATTGTTCATGTTTGAGGAGTTTAGGACCACCCTTAAGATTTCCAATTTTGTCTTTTAGTGGAATTCATAATTGTGCTACTGATGACGAGCTAACTTGTTCTGGAGAACCAGCTACAGCAAGTGTTTATCGGTGAGGAGGAGCTCAAGCCTAAGGAGTTTGTTGCTGCTGTTAGAGGATGCCAAGGCACCAGTCCTGATGACTGAGTGTCCAGAAAGATACTAGGGAACTGTAATGATGATCTTCATGTTTCACTGTTGCAGTCATCACACTTGGTTATCTCCTGCAGATAGCACTCAGTCGGCCTGAATACCAGAGACTTGGTATTTCTGCATCGGTTGCTGTCGCTGCAGGACTGATGGGTCATCAGGGGTATAAAAACAGGCAGCCGATGCCATTACATCAGTCTTTCTTGCCGAGGAGCTCGAAGCAGAAGCAGTTTGTACGAGTGTCAGTTAGCCACTACCTGCGTTTTCATTTCTGAATTGAATCATCCTGAAGTCTTCTAAAGCTAAGTACCCTGTTGGGGGTCCTTTTTTCTTGCTCTAACTGATGTCAGAAAAAGTTAAGAATTGTCTCGCCTGTGGAAAGCAAATACCACTCGGAGATTTCCATTCTTACTGCGTCACCTATTTAGGCCCAGACCATGATGTACTTCGCTGTCGGTTTTGTGCTTTGTTCAACTCCCGAACTATTCCTCGTTGGGCCCTTATTGTCGCTAAATACTTTTGCTCTCTATCTCCGTATTCCGAAATGGCTTCTGTAAGCCATCCGGCTACCAATCTTCTGAAAAAAAGTAAGGATAATGACAGATCGCACAGGTCCAAAACTGCCGACGACACTTCTGTTAAGCTAGTCGCCAGTTTGCCGGTACTCAGGCACTTTGCAGCCCCTGATGCCCACTTCGATGGATTTGCAGGCTGCTACCAAGACACGAGTCCGGTATGCTGCGAGAGTCTTCTTTGCCTATGGAACCTGTGGATGTCTCTACCTTGGATGGGTCCAGAGCCGCTGTGCAGGCACTGGATTCCGAAGTTCTTCGCACTACCGATATTCGACACAAACTGAAGACTTGTTTTGCATCTTCACTTCTGTCTAAAACTACCGAGTTTCTAAGCCAAGAGTACGAGCTATGCCTAAAAAGACACAATCTCAAGCACCTGCTTCCTTGCCACATCATCAAATGCTTAAAATGGCAGAAGACCTGATTATGCTGATTAGGGGAAGCCAGCCTTCTCTTACTAATAGAAAGAGATCTGTCCCCAGCAGCTCTAAAAGACCAAGAGTCCGGGGACTCAGAGGTTTCTGAATAGGAAGACATGCCTTTATCTGCTTATGAGGATTCAAATGCAGAAGAATCTATTCCCTCTGCTTCCCCTCCAGAGGATTTTTCTTTTGGTGAAGCCCTACATACTTTGAGAACATTTCCACTGGGAATTCCAAGACTTTCCTCAGTCCAAAAAGAGACTCGGGGAATTTTTAGATTTACCACAATATAGACTTCTAGCAGTACCTCCAGTTCTGGATGTTGTGGATGATGTCTTTATGTAATCCAGTCTAACTCCTGTTACTTTATCCCCTGCTGCTAGGAAACCAGACAGGTAATAGAGTCTCTGACTCTCACAAATTTCAAAAGCCCTACTGCTGACCCAGAGGTAATTTCCCAGGGGCCTAAAGGTATAAAGGCAACTACAGCTAAGAATCCCAACCCATCGAACAGGGATTCCCAAGCTTTAGACAGATGGGGCAAAAAAGTATACAACTCTGCAACTCTCGCCATTAGGGCATTGAATTGCCAGTTATAAATGCTGAAATACCAGCAACATATTACGGAACCTATTAAGCAAAAGTTATCTACCTTTACAGACTGTGCAGAAAATAGTTACAAGAGCATATGCATTCTACAAGTCAAGTCAGCAAGCATACTTTGCAATGTGGCTTTGACGCCCTAGAATCATCTTGCAGGGCAGCAATCAATGGTTCTGTACTGAGAAGGCATGCTTGGCTTAAGGAACAGACCTTGCCAGACCATGTGAAATCAAAATTACTAGACACTCCTTTGAACAAGGGCAATCTGTTTGGCACCAAAGCAGAAGAGGTTCTAAAAAAGATGGAAGAAAAAGTTAAATCTCTACAGTCAGTCAAAGATTATTTGCAAGTGCAGCCTCCTAGATTCAGTAGGCATTGCCCCTCGAAATATTGGCCCTTTCCAGCCCCCTCAAGGCCATCTCAAACTAGACCCAGGGAAAACAGACCCCCCCCCCCAGATTACAGTCTCAGGGTATGCGGAGGTCTTAGCAATGGAGTTCCTCCACATCACAACCAGGGAGTGCTAAGCCACCCCCTTACGAAAAGAATTCACAATGACTTCTCAACTCCACTCCTCACCACTGCCTAAACTTTTCATGCCCCTAGGAGGAAAACTTACCCGTCATGCAAAAAATTGGACCTGCATCACCAAAGACTGATGGATCCTCAACATTGTATTCCAGGGGTACAAATTTTACTTCCACTCACTGCCAGCCCCAAAAGGGTTCCCAGACTTTTCTCCAAACCAGTGGGCAGAGGCACAAAAACAAGTTCAATCCCTGCTCTCCATAAGGGCAATTCAACCTGTTCATGCAGAACTGATAGGTCAAGGGTTCTATTCCAGACTTTTCCTGGTACCCAGAAAAGAGGGCACTTGGCACGCAATCCTAGATCTTTCCATTCTAAATACCTTCCTGGTGGTACCAAAATGCTCCCCCTTCAGCAGCTTCTTCCTGTGCTGTCCAAAGATGCCTGGTTAGCCACCCTAGACCTAAAAGAAGCCTATCTGCACACCCCTATCAGGGACTCCTGCAGAAAATACCTACGTTTTAGGGCAGGATCTATGCATTATCAGTTCTCTGCACTTCTCTTTGATTTATCCACTGCTGCCAGAGTTTTCACGAAATGCCTGGCTTCAGCCATTGCCTATTGAAGACAAAGAAATACTCAAATTTACCCCTACTTGGATGATTGCCTGATTCAGGCAGACAGGAAAAGCTGTTGCAGCACCTGACATTTGTAAAGGACCTTCTAACCTCCCTGGGGTACACTATCAACAAAAGGAAATCTAAACTAGTCCCCAGTCAAATTGTATTCCTGGAAGCAAGCTTGGACACAGCAACCCAGATGGCATGCATTACACTAAAAAAACAAGCCTATCTGACAGGCTGCTTCACTCAAATGGCCACCAGAACCCAGCTATCCGCAAGGAAAATCTTCCAGAGGCCCAAGGGTTCATGGCCTTTTGCATTCTACTAATTCCATATGCCAGACTGCATATCGGGAAACTTCAATGGTACTTAAAAAGTCTTTGGTGCCAACATTCTCAGGACCTGGAAACCGTCATACCCATCATATCTTGTCTAAGGATGGAGTTTCTTTGGTGGGCAGCAGCATGCAACCACAACAAGGGACTTCCCTTTACTCAACCCCACGCCGCCCAGACCCTAACCAAGGACGCATTAGACTATGCCTGGGGGGCACAACTGGGCAACAAGTGCATTCAGGGCCACTGGAGCCCAGCTCAAATTCATCTGCATATCAACCAAAAAGATGCTATCTGTTCAGCATGCTCTGACAGCTTTCAAATCCCTACTCTCACCAGGACCCCTGCTAATAAAAACAGACAACACCACAGTTATGTGGTACATCAACAAGCAGGGGTGAACCCACCTGCAGACTAGCCATGGCCCTGTGGAACACTGCCGTGGACATGCATATTCATCTGCAAGCTCAATTATTGCTAGGCAAACAAAATTCTGTGGCAGACGACTTAAGCAGAAATCTCTTAGACCCACACGAGTGGCAATTAGAACCCAGCACCATCAGGCTTCTAATCCCGCAATGGGGGACCCCAGAGGTGGATCTCTTTGCCTCCCCCTGCAATCACCAGCTCAGCAAATTCTGCACCAGGACACCTCACTGCAGGGCCTAGAAAGTGGGTGCTCTATCTTTCTAGAGGAAAAACCTCTCAATCTATGCATTTTCCCCTCTGCCTCTTCTCTGAAGAATATTGCTCAAGATAAGAAAGGAGAGACCAAGGGCAATTCTGATTGCCCCGGACTGGCCATGCCAGCACTGATATCCACTTCTGTGCAGCCTGTCACCGATGCCACCCTGGCACCTACCCCAGATCCCAACCCTCCTCACTCAGCAGGGGTGACAGATCTTGCATCTGCAACTGCAAACCCTGAATCTTGCAGCCTGGCTTATTCCTTGAATTCTCCCCCAGTGACCAGCCTAAGCAAGTAGGTGCAGGACGTCAATCTTGAAGCCAGAAGAACCAGTACAAGGAAATTCTATGCTAAGTGGAAAAAGTATTGTTCCTCAATTCAGTCTAAAGGAGAGGACACAGCAACTGCCATCCTTACCTATAATTCTGGATTACCTAACAGATATACTCCACAGAGGCCTATCCTTCTCCGTTAAGATCCATGCCTCTGCCATCTCTACTCATTACAACACTGAGCCACCTCTCTTCTCTCACCCTCTCATCAAACAGTTCCTGAGAGGGGCAAACAACTTAAGGTCACCAAGGAGACCACTAACCCTGCTTGGGACCTTAACTTTGTACTGGAAAAGCTCACGGTACCCCCCTTTGAGCCTGCAGAGTTAAAGTTCCTTTCTTGGAAAACAGCCTTGGTGCTGGCCATCACTTCAGCTAGAAGAGTGTCTGAGCTACAAGGACTTATAGTTGTGGAACCTTTCATTATTTTTCATGCTGACAGGGTCTCCCTCAGGACTAACCCTTCCTTTATGCCTACAGTGGTGTCCAGTGTGGCTCTCAACCAATCTATTCATTTGCCAACCTTCTTCATATGTATATGTATGTACCATCAGTCGTTGAGTTGAGGGAAGATCAAATTAAACCATACTTTTCACATAGAGTTAGAACTGAAGGTAAGAGACAGACTACTTCGGTTAACAATAAAACTAGACTATCTTTGAAGTATACCACAGATGTAAGTAGGTATATTGACATAGTTAAGAAAAACTGGCAGATTTTATTGACAGATAAAGATATAGCAAGTTTGGTTGATAATGTACCCAGGTTTAGCTACAGGAATGACAGATCTTTGAAAAGAAGACTATGTTTTCCTAAAGAGAATTATGTTGATACCAGCCAGGGGAGTACCACACCTTGTGGACGTTGCAATTGGTGTACATATATAGAGGAGAGTCCCTGTTTTAGTCATCCTGATTTGAAACTAGACTTTCACTTTAGAGTAGGAGCCACCTGTCTTAGTCAACATGTGGTTTATTTGGCACACTGCGGCATCTGCAGGAAATTTTATGTAGGCAAGACGGACAGACACTTGAAAGAACGCATTAGGGAACATGTTTATAATATCAGGAAAGGGAACAAGAATAATGCATTAGCTAAGCATGTATTGGAGTTCAACAGTACTCACATTTTTAAGTTTAGGGTAATTGCTTTGCTACATGAGAGTATGAGACGTGGGGACATACGTAACAAGACTGAGAATTTGGAAGCAATTTGGATCACGAAGTTAAGGGCCACAGAGGGACATGGTTTAAATGAATCTATCCCTCTGAAACCAAAACTTAAGATGAGACCCCTTCATAGATAATAGATTTATGGCAGATTCTTGAATATAGGTATACTTGATTTTTATTTATATATTTTAATCTTGTATGTTTTAATATTGTTTTTTTACAATCAGATGATGTTTTAATATTAATATTTATGAATAAAATTTTGATAGATTTATTCAGTCACATGACTGAGAAATAGGTGATGTAACATGAGTATAAATGGTGTGGTAGTTTTCTGTGCTTGTATACACCTGAAGAAGCTTAACTGTGAAAGTGCTTGTGTTTGCACCAAGTAAAGGCCTATTCTGGATTTTACAGCTGTCTACATCTCATTCTTTTTTTGGATCAATCTATTCATTTGCCAACCTTCTTCCTTGGACTTGTACAGGCAGCTCAGATTCTACTTTGACAGGACTAAGCCCTTCAGGAAATCTGACCAATTGCTAGTCAGTTTTGCACCAGGGGCAGAGGGCAAGGTCATTTCAAAACAAACCATTTCCAAATGGATACCACACTGTATCCATTTCTGCTACAAACACCATGGGAAGCCAACCCCTCAGGGGGTCAGAACACATTCAACTAGGGAAACTTCTACCTCTACGACATTTCTCAGGGGAGTCCCTACCAGGGACGTCCTGGAAGCTGCTACTTGGAGTTCTGTACACACCTTCACTAAGCATTACCTCCTGCCTATCTTTTCCAAATCCAGGGCGGGTTTTGCAACAGCAGTCCTCTGCAGGGCATACTAGCCAGCCCCATCTCTTCTTGACTGCTTCCACCTTTTCTTCAGTTTTGGGAATCAACCCGTGTGATGACTGCAACAGTGAAACACGGAAAACATAGAGTTGTGTACACCTACCATAAATGTAGATGTTCGAGTGTATTCACTGTTGCAGTCCTGGTTTTCCACCCTCCAGCCCCCTTCTCTCTCTCTCTCTCTCTCTCTCTTTTTCCTCTCTGTTTATTACTCACCCCTTACAGGGCTATTGGTATTTACTTTTTTACTGGTAGTGTTTTTCCCACAGTAACTTAGCTCCCTATTTTGGGGGCTCCTGACATTTGGGCCAAGAAAAACTGATGTAATGGCGTTGACTGCCTGTTTTTATACCCCTGATGACCTGACATCAGTCCTGGAGCGACAGCAACCGACACAGAAATACCAAGTCTCTGGTATTCGGGCCGACTGAGGGCTACCTGCAGGCAGATAACCCAAGTGTGATGACTGCAACAAGTGAATACACTCAGACATCTACATTTATGGTAAGTGTACACAACTGTACTTTCCGGTAAGTACATATCTATAAAACAGTCCCATCCTCCCCAAAAAACGCACACAAAAAAAAATCAAACACCCTACAGTATCTTTCTAAGATGTTATTTTCATCTTACACTTAATGTAGTGTGTAAGCATTTTTTTTTTCTTTTTGTATGATGGCAATAATCCATTCTTGTGGGAGAATAATGCATTTTACCCATGAGTGGCCTTTTTTTGTTTAATTTGGCTGTGCCACTGTGATCAGCCCACAACAGCCATGGGTAATTAAGCATCATCCACACCCATTCATAGATTATTGCTAAAACAAATAGTATAAAGTAAAGCAATTAGAATAGACTAACTTATACAACTGACCTTCAAATACTTAAGATTATGGCTTGATCAGTCACTAAACTTTAATTTCCACGGAGTTAGAACAAAAATAAACTCTCAACTAATTCTGAGCTGAGATCCTCTCTCCATTTCTATCCCAACCACCTAGAGCTGCCATCGGTAAAGGAGTTCTTTTCTCAGCTCGAGTATAGACTTCCCCATTTTCGTTTCTGCCTCCAAGAAAAGCACTGTTGCATTACAAATGTTCTCTAACAGCATCTTCTGACTCATTACAAACTCACTTCTCTGTGATTATCACTGTACCATCCTAGGAAAAAAGACAAATGGCTACCCATAAAACAAAGATCCAACCTACTCTTAGGATCCCAACTCTACAGACTGCTCCAACTCCAGACATTTACTCCCTTTGCGGCTAAGATGCATGAAGAAAACTCTTACAACCTGAAACACTACTTACAAGCCATAGCAATTCTTATTACCCCTATAACCAAACTCCACAGCATTGCACATGCACTCTCCTCTCAGGCATCTACTGTTTGGTAAGCTTTCCCCATCAATGTAAAGGAAATAAGTTATGAATACAACTCAAACAGCACCTGTTTAGCCAAGCCAAATGCTCCTGCTTCAACAAAGGACCTATCACCTAAGACACTAATTTATTTCCAAGTCTCTTCTCTTAGATTTACTAAAGATTGTTCTGTTTTTACTATTGTGTGTATTGTACATTACACTCTGTTCTGTAAAATGTTATGCATCTGATTTGTCTATGCAACTAAAATAAGTCCAAATTTCTGAGTGCAGTAGTTAAGGCAACAAATACACACACTACCACTGCAAAACTGGCTCAGATGGTCCTAGGCCATAAAGACTCCCAAAATACCATGAAGAAAATCAAGTAAAAACTTTTTGTAGTACAAAAGGAGTAAGCACTTTCATCCTGCTTAAGAGGACTTTCAGATTCAGCAGGAAATTAGCATTGCAAGTGCTTGTATAGATGTAAAAATGAGGTAAAAAGGAAGTGATGTATTAATTAAGAATTCTAACTTCTTAAAGAAATAGGTACATTACAACATAAATAACTTTTACCAAAGTAGTATAATAAAAATCATTTTTCAATAAAAGAAAAACATATTAACAATTGCATGGTAAAATAACTTTAAAATACATACATACTGAGCCAAATGTAGGAGGGACATTGACTACAACTTTGATCTGAGATATATAACCATACGTATCCTGTTTTTTTGGCTTATTTATACTGGTTATTGCTTCTACCAATTTATATATAGCACTTTTTATTGCCTGCTGCATACTTTTTACTGTATTTTATTACTATTAACTAATCTGCACGGTTAAAGTAAAATTGTCTGCCTTACAGGGCCTGAGAAATATGTTTTTTTACTGTCACGCTGTGTGTAAAGCTTTATAGCTAGGTTCACTGTCTGAAAGGTATTAACAGGAAATTTTCTGTACTTGTTAAGCACCTGTTAGTTCTAATTTCCTGCCAAGGAGCGTATCATATAACTGATTTGTTTGCAGTTAAAAGCATTCTGTAGAGTCTCCTTGCTTCTTTAACTGTTTAAAAACTTTCATTTTGTGGCTCACTGCTGTTCTTCTGCTGTAATAAACAATTTTGTAGTGTTTACTGTCTAAATGAGTGTAGGCTAGTAGCTTTAGTATTGTCCCAGTTCAGATTTAATGTCTCTGGGCCTGTTTGCTTTTGCAGTGATTGTTCTGAGCACATGACCAGGCCATCTTGAATTAGCAGAAGCCTTTCTTTACCTTCGTGGCAGGATTGTGTTGATTGGCTGCTGGCTAGTGGGGGTTGGGTGGTCTATGGCTTGGAGTAAGCACTCATTGGTTCTTTTGAGCTTTTTTTTTAAAAGTTGTCTAAGGTTGTATCTTCTGGTATTTAAGCCATAACTTTGAGAGGATTTCTGTCTATGCACACAGAGCCGAGTGGAGGAGGGGCACTGACTACAACTCTGATCTGAGATATATAACAAATACGTATCCTGTTTTTTTGGCTTATTTATACTGGTTTTTGCTTCTAGCAATTTATATATAGCACTTTTTATTGCCTGCTGCATACTTTTTACTGTATTTTATTGGTATTAACTAATCTGTACGGTTAAACTAAAGTTGTCTGCCTTACAGGGCCTGAGAAATAAGTTTTTTACTGTTACACTGTTTGTAAAGCTTTATAGCTAGTTTCACTGTGTGAAAGGTATTAACGGAAAATTTTCTGTACTTGTTAAGCACCTGTTTGTTCTGATTTCCTGCCAAGGAGTACATCATATAACTGATTTGGTTGCAGTTAAAAGCATTCTGTAGCATCTCCTTGCTCCTTTATCTGTTTAAAAACTTTTATTTTGTAGCTCAAAGCTGCTGTTCTGCTGTGATGAACATTTCTGTAGTGTTTACTGTCTAAAAGGGTGTAGGCTAGTAGCTGTAATATTGTTCCCCACCCTCCCTGCCTGTTGGTGTCTTGCTGTTATACTTGGTGGCTTTGCAGATGTTCATCGTGTTTCACTGTTGCAGTCATTACATTTGGGTAATCTGCTGGCAAGTTGCCCTCACTTGGCCTGATTAACAAAGTATTGGGTCCTGCGTCTGTTGCTGTCCCTTCTTCCATGACGTCAAGGGTATAAACATGCAGCCGACGCCATTACATCAGTCTTTCTTGCCGCGCGGTGCCCGAAGAAGCAGTTTGCAAGTGCCAGTCGGCCGACTCCTGAAATTTTTATTTTCGAGTTTCAGAACCAAAGTCTTCAACTAAAAGCTAAGTACCCCGTTGGGGAAACTTTCTTGCTCCTTACCGATGTCAGTAAAAGTTAATAATTGCATTACTTGTGGGAAGCAAATACCTCATAAGGATTTTCATTTGTACTGTATTCCTTGCCTAGGCCCTGACTACGGCATACCTTGCTATCGGTTTTGTGCATTATTTAATTAGCGCACTATCCTTCGTCGGTACATTTTTGCTTCTAAATATTTTGGCTCTAGGTTTAATTATTCAGAGATGACGTTGGTTAGCCATCCAACTACCGGAATACTGAAAAAACACAAAGAAAAAGACAGACAGGCTGTTGAGGTCCAAAACTGCAGACAACGCTTCTCCTAAGCCAGTCGCCAGTTCGCCGGTACTCTGTGAGGCACTTTCACAGCCCCTTATACCCGCTACTTCTGATTTGCAGGCCTCTACTGAGGCCTATTTGGAGTCTAATATGCAGCGAGATGCTTCACATATGGAACCCACGGATGTCTCTACTTTAGATGGGTCCAGAGCCGCTGAGCAGGCACCGGCTTCTGAGGGTGTATTCAGGCCTACAGACTTGCATATTAAATCAACTCCAACTTCTGTACTAAGGTCTAAATCCCGATCTATGTCTAAAAAAAACCCAACGCCCAGGCCACATGTTCAGGCCCCTATGCCTAAAAAATAAATGATCAAAATGGCTGAAGATTTAGTTACTCTAATCAGGGGTAGTCAACCCCCCCCCCCCCCCAAGAGGCCTAGGATTGAACTTGACTATGAATCTTCTGATCAGGACACTTTCTTCTGACTCTTCTAATCTGGATTTGTCCATACCTATTTATGAGGACTCTTCCTGAAGATTTCTCTTTTGGGGAAACTTTACATACCTTAAGGGAGCATTTCCACTGGGAAAGTCGGGATTTCTCTGAATCCAAAAAGAGGCTTAGGGATTTCCTTCTTCCTCAGCAAAGGCCTTTGGCTATACCTCCTGTACTAGACATTGTTTGTGTTTTCGGAATCCAGTATGGCCCCTGATTCATTGCCTCCAGCCCCTAGCAAACCAGACGGGTACCACAGGGTTCCCAAGTCCCACAAATTCCTTTTCAAGAATCCTGTTGCGAACCTGAAACCATTTCTCAGGGGCCCAAAGGCATTAAGGCTTCTACTGCTGAAAATCCTATCCCTTCTGATAGAGACTCCAGGGCGCTGGATAGATGCGGTAAAAAGGTGTATACTTCTGCAACCTTAGCAATCGGGGCTTTAAACTGTCAATTCCATATGCTAAAATATCAACAGCATATCATGGGACTGCTTAAACAGAAAATAATGATTTTTGACTGTGTGGAGAATAAAGATTTACAGGATTTATTGCATTCAGCTAAACAAGTTGGCAAACATACTTTGCAATGTGGTTTTGATTCTTTGGCATGGTTGGCTTAAGGAGCAATCTCTGCCTGGTCATGTTAAAGCAAAACTTTTGGATGCTCTTTACAGCAGGACTGCCTGTTTGGCAGTAAGGCTGAAGAAGTTCTAAAAATGGAAGATAAAGCTAAATCTATGCAAACTGTGAAAGATTTCTTACAAGTACAACCTCCTAGATTTAGTAGGCACTGGCCTACTTAGAACTGGTCCTTTCCAGCTCCTTCTAGGGCCACTTCATCCAAACCCAGACATTCCAAAAGCACCAGGATTCAGTCCCAAGGGACTTTCAGAACTAAGCAATGTGGTGCATCCACTTCCAAATCTGGAAACAACAAGGCACCACCCTATGGTAAACCGTCTCAATGACTTCCCTTTAAAATTACCAAGCACTTACCTCTTAGCTGCCCCTTTGGGGGGAAAACTGGTTCTTCATTCTAGCAATTGGCAACTTATAACTCAGGACAAATGGGTTTTAAATATAGTGTCCCAGGGATTCAGATTTCATTTCCACACGCTGCCAACTCTAAACAGGTGGCCAGACCTGCCCCCAAATCAGTGGGCAGAGGCTCAGTAACAAGTACTTTCCCTCCTAAACATGAGGGCTGTTCAGCTAGTACCAGAAAAGGAAAAGGGACAAGGTTTCTATTTCAGACTTTTCCTGGTACACAGAAAATGCAAATCATGACATCCAATTCTAGACCTGTCTACTCTAAACACCTTTCTGGACATTCCAAAATTCAAGATGCTGACTCTTCAGTTACTTCCTATGCTAGGCAAGGATGCCTGGTTGGCAACTCTTGATTTAAAAGAGGCTTACGTGCATATCCCAATCAGGGAATCTTGCAGAAGATGCCTATGCTTCAAAGCAGGCTGCATGCATTACCAGTTCTCTGCACTGCCCTTTTGCTTGTCTACTGTGCCCAGGGTATTCACAAAGTGCCTGGCTCCAGTAATTGCATTTTGCAGGCAAAGAAATATTCAAATATATCCATACCTGGACGATTGTCTAATTCAGGCAGAAAATCAGACAATTCTTCTAAAACATCTGGTGTTTGTAAAAAGAGTTCTAACCTGTCTAGGGTACACTGTAAACGAAAATAAATCTCAACTGGTACCCTCTCAAAAAAATTACATTCCTGGGTGCAAGTTTGAATACAACTCCCCAGATGGCTTTCCTTAAGCAAGAAAAGCAAATTCATTTGGTGACTTACTTCAAACAGGTGGCCACAAAAACCCTGCTATCTGCAAGGCAAATACTGCAAGCCTTGGGGTTCATGGCCTCCTGCATTCTTCTAATTTCATATGCAAGGCTGCATATGAGGAAACTTCAGTGGTACTTAAAAAGTTTATGGAGTCAACATTGTCACAGCCTGGAAACAATGATTCCTGTCATACATTGCCTGCGCCTAGATTTCCTATGGTGGGCAGAGGCCTGCCACCAAAACAAGGGACTGCCATTCACACCACCCCTGCCACTCAAACCCTAACTACAGATGCAACAGACTATGCATGGGGGGCCCATCTGGCAGGGAAGTGCATTCAGGGCAAATGGAGTCCAAATCAAATGCACATTCATATCAATCAAAAAGAAATGCTAGCTGTACAGAATGCACTGACAGCCTTCAAGGACTACCTTCATCCAGGACAATTACTGATAGACGGACAACACCACGGTTATGTGGTACATAAGTAGGGGGGCACACATTCCTACCCCCTCTGCAGACTAGCCATGGCATTGGGGAACACGGCCTTGAGCTACCAGGTACAACTACAAGCCCAATTCCTGCCAGGAAAACTGAATGTTCTGGCAGACTAACTAAGCAGAAATCTCATGGACCCACACTAATGGAAACTGGAACCACTGATTTTCAATATGTTGACACGCAAATGGGGGAGCCCAGACATAGATCTTTTTGCCTCACCCCAGAACTACCAGTTGGACAAATTTTGCACAAGAACTCGTCACAAAAAAGCCTGGAAAGTGGATGCTCTGTCCTACAGTTGGAAAAACCTATCAATTTATGCCTTTCCCCCTCTGCTCTCCAAAGTTCTACTAAAAGTCAAACAGGACAAACCAAAAATTAATTTGATTGCTCCAGACTGGCCTCGGCAACACTAGTACCCACTCCTGCGCAGTGCGTCACATATTTCACCGTGGCACCTGCCTCAGACACTTTCCTTACCGTCTCAGCAGGAGAACCAAATTTTGCACCCTCAGCTTCAAACATTGAATCTTGCAGCTTGGCTAATCAGTTAAATTCACCCTTAGCATCCCTCAGCAAACCTGTAATGGATGTCATTCTGGAGGCAAGAAGACCTAGTATTAGAAAATCTTATGCTGACAAATGGAAAATATTCTGTGCCTGGAATCAATCTCAAGGGATGAGCACAGCAGTGCCCAATTTACCTCAGGTTTTGCAATGCTTAACTGAGATGCTTCACAAGGGCCTGTCTTTTTCTTCCATAAATATCCATGCCTCAGGCATTTCAGCTCACTACAACACAGAACCCCCCCCCCCGCCTTCTCTCATCCTCTTCTAAAGCAGTATCTCAGAGGGGCCAAAAACTTGAGACCACCCAGGAGAGCTCCAACCCCTGCCTGGGACCTTAACTTTGTATTGGAGAAATTCACTCTACCTTCTTCCGAGCCAGCTGCTACTGCAGACTTAATTTTTTTTTCATGGAAAACAGCCTTCCTTTTAGCAATCACTTCAGCTAGAAGGATATCTGAATTACAGGCCCTTATGGCAGTGGAGCCTTTCGTCATCTTTCATGCGGACAGAGGGTGTCTCAGGACCAAGCCATCATTCATGCCCAAGGTGGTATCCAGTGTGGCTCTTAATCAGTCCATTCATTTGCCAATTTTCTTTCCCAATCCACAGAACAAGGGGGAGAGGATTCTGCATTCATTGGATGTACACAGACAACTTAGATTCTACTTGGACAGGACTAAATTTCGAAGAAAATCTGAACAACTGCTGGTAGCATTTGCTGCAGGGGCAGAGGGGAAGGCTATTTCAAAGCAAACCATTTCTAAATATATAAGCCATTGTATTCATTTCTGTTATAAGCACCATGGAAAACCTATCCCCCGGGGATCAGATCTCATTCCACCAGGGCTGCATCTACTTCAACAGCCTTTCTCAGAGGTGTTCCTACCAGGGATATTCTAGAAGCTGCTACCTGGAGTTCAGATCATACTTTCACCAAGCAATTATCACTTACCTATTTTCTCTAAATCCAGAGCTGGCTTTTCCACTGCTGTTTTGCAGGGCCTTATAGCTGGTCTTAATGCTGTATAAATCCATCCTCCCAACCATAGCTTTGGGAATCTATCCAAATGTAATGAGTGCAACAGTGAAACACAATGAACATGGTACAGTTGTGTACACTTACCATAAATGTAGATGTTCGAGTGTATTCACTGTTGCAGTCCTGGTTACCCTCCCTCCAGCCCCCTGTTTTTCTCTTACTATACCTGTACTTTCTTTTACTATTCTTAAAAGCCTTTTTGGTTTATTTGCTTTTATTTGGAGGTATATTTGTGTGTTTAATTTTTTATATATATATATATATATATATATATATATATATGTATATACATATTTTTTTTTTTTTTTTTCTCCCCATTTGGAGGGCACCTGACAATCTGGGGCAAGAAAAACTAATGTAATGGCGTTGGCTGCATGTTTTATACCCCTGACGACCCGACGTCATGGAAGAAGGGAGAGCAACCGACACAGGACCCAAGACTTTGGTAATCAGGCCGACTGAGGGCAACCTTATTTATTTATTTTATTGACATTTGTTAACCGGGTTTGTCCATCTGGGCTTGCGGCCCATTTTCAGTGGAGACCCAAGGAGAAAAGCTCCAGTAGTACATTTTAAAACGAGTACAAATTTTAACAATATTGATATAATAGCAGTTATAGCAAAACGATTCACATATGTTGGGTTACATGCATAAAGTTAAAGTTGCATTAAAAAGAAGCTAAGTAACAATTTTACATTGATATAGTTCAATAGGTCAACAAACATTTTTTTGTTTGTATAAAATTATGCAGATGCATAGTAGACACATTGTAGAGAGGTGTAATGAGGTACTAAGTATGGTCCTTTTGAGGGTATATAAAGGGAAGGAAGATTAGGTAGAGTTATGGCAAGGGCAGGTTCTGGAATTGAGAAAAATCAGCTTTTAGTTCATTTTTAAAGTGTGAGGTGTGGAAGATTGAACGTAAGTCAAAGGGAAGTTTGTTCCAAGCATGGGCAAGGGAGTGTTTGTAGAGTAGTTTGCCTACTGACCTTTTTGGGTAGTAGATATCAAGTAATTGTTGATTAGAAGTACATAGGGTCCGGGATGGGATGTAGATGGAGACTAAGAAAGATAGAGATTAAGAAAGAGATGGACAGAAGTAGGGTTTATAAATAATAGAGTGTAGTATATGAAATTGATGAGAGCAGAAATTGGGGAAGTTCAAGCCATTGAAGAGAGTTTAAAGAAATGCAGTGGTGTAAGTTGTATGGGAAGTTAGTAATGAATCTGGCTATTTTATGGTAAGGAGTTTGTTTAGAGTGGAGGCCTGGATATTGGTAAGAACTGGGGTGGCGTATAAGAGGGAGGGGGGAGGAGGAGTGCCTGGCCCAGGGTAAGTCTAGATTCAGGGGTTAGTAATTTTTTGTTCCGATATAGCAGACCTAGTTTCTGGTTTGTTTTTTTTTATACATTGGCGTATGTGTAGGTTGAACTTGAGTTAGTCATCGATAATGACCCCTAGGAGTTTTGTGTTGGTGTCAGGTTAGATAGTTGTATTGTTAGAAGATGTAATAAAAAAGGAGGTTTTTTTGATGAGAAAGAGAACTGGGAAGGAAAAGTAGGAGTTTGGTCTTTTTGGGATTTAGGATCAATAGGTTGTGAGAGAGCCATTGTTCAGTGGATAGTAGGGCCTGTTGGGTCAGGGAGTGTAGTTCAGGAATGTTATTTGAGATGGATATAAGTGTGGAGTCGTCTGCATACTGAATAAGGGAGGATTCTTTGCATGAGGTGTAAAGATCATTAGTGAAGATGTTAAAAGGGGTCCCAAGATGGAGCCTTGGGGAACACCAGTGGAGATGGGAAGGAAAGGTGAGGGAGGATGAGAGCCATTTGACAGATTGTTCCCTGCCAGATAGGTAACTATTAAACCAGAATACCAGCCAAAAAGACCACAAAGTGCAAAATGAGCAAGCAGATCCAACAGGAAATCTGATGGTGGAAAAGTAATCATCCGACTCCACGGCAATGTGAACACAAGAAGTTTTAATACATCCACATCAAGTACAAACAGTAAGGATTGAGCGCTTTCGTCTCCACCCTGGAGACCTCTTCAGAATCAATTAAAACAAGAAAAGGCACTACTTTTATATACACATTAATGAAATAATTAATCACAATTTAATTAATCACAATTACATTAATCACAATTGAAGCAAAAGAACTATTAAAACATACACCTACGTAGAAGAATATATGAACACATCAGCGATATTAACCGTAAGAATGTGAATAATGCACTATATAGGCATTCTGTTGTGTGTTCTAATGCCAATTTTAAATGCTGGGTCTTGGAAATAGTTGAGCCTACTGATAGAGGGGGTGATTGGGTAACTAAACTGGCATATAGGGAAATGATATGGCAGCTTAGACTAGACACGTGTAATGGAAAAGGGTTAAATGATTGTATATCCATCACACCGGCATTAAAATTTTTGGCTTCTGATCCAAAGAAACACACTTATACACTATAACATCATTTTTTTCCTCTTCTAGGCACTATTAGGTTTTATAACTTTTTTATACACTGTTTTAATATATTTAATATATTTATTAACATAAATATTTATACATAAACATATTTATTTACTATTGTTATTATTTATACACATAAATCATATATATTCTATTTTTTAACATTTATACCCATATACACATTTTTACATATACTTTTATATACATTTCATACCATTTCAATATCTACATTTAATTTTACTAGTATAAGAGGCACACACATTCAAAATTGCATTATAACATGTGTACATATTAGGTTATGTTTTTGCTATATTTATTTAACCACAATGTTATGAATTTTACAGATTTTTTATACATTTAAACATCAAATATTTGGTATTGGGAAGCTGGATGGCATTTTAAGAACATTGTTCCTTTCTTTTGTTTTCTTTTCACCATATACTTTGAATTAATACACAAGAACATAGTAGATGTGTGTTTTTGAAACCATTTGTAACATACCACGCTACACCCTTAAGGGCTTCAGATATTTTAATAGTTCATTTGCTTCAATTGTGATTAATGTAATTGTGATTAAATTGTGATTAATTATTTCATTAATGTGTATATAAAAGTAGTGCCTTTTCTTGTTTTAATTGATTCTGAAGAGGTCTCCAGGGTGGAGACGAAAGCGCTCAATCCTTACTGTTTGTACTTGATGTGGATGTATTAAAACTTCTTGTGTTCACATTGCCGTGGAGTCGGATGATTACTTTTCCACCATCGGATTTCTTGCTGGATCTGCTTGCTGGTTTTGTAACTATTAAACCAGGCAAGTGTGGAGGGGGATGGGTTGAGATTAGCGAGTTTGGATAGTAGTAGATGATGAGAGACAGTATCGAAGGCTTTGGAGAGAGCTAGGAAGAGACAGGAAATTAGTTTATTGTTGTCTATGGCCTCTACAATAATATGAGTGAAGGCGAGGAGGGCAGTGGTGGTGCTGTGGTGAGGATGAATTCCATGTTGGGTAGGGTAAGTGGTGTGTGAGGAGGTGATTGAGAAGCTGTGAGTGAATACATTTTTCTAATATCTTGGAGAGGGGGGTCAGAATGGCAATGGGTCGGTAGTTTGAGGGGTCAGTGGAGTTTCCACCTGTATGAAGAGGGATAGTGAAGAAAGATTTCCAAAGGGTGGGGACAGTTGATTCCAGAATAGATCGATTAATTAGTATAGATATAGGATAGACAATTGAGTCAGCAGCAAGTTTGAGGAATGTAGGAGATATTGTCAGTGGAAGGAGAACAAGGTTTTATCTTGAGTAGTAGAGATTTGATGTAAGTAATGGGAACTGGCTCAATAGAAAACAAAGTTCTGTTAGTGGGACTTGGAGAGGTGGGTGTCGAAGTAGAGTTTGGCTTAGAGGTTACCAGTTTTTGTATGGAAGAGATGGTGTTATATTCAGGATGGTAGCTGTTTCCTGAGAGGAAGAGTTAGGTTATGGGGAGGGATTAGAGGGCTTTCCAGGATAGAGGATGTTGAGAGTTGACCAAAATTTTCGAGGAGAGCTATAGTATAACTTTTTGTCATTAGTTGTATGTTTTTTTGCAAGGTTCCTCAGTTGTCTGTATTTTTGAAGAAAAGGTGGTTTAGTTTTAGTCCAGGTTTTCCAAGCATGATCTCTGTTTCATAAGGGACCTAGTCTCTTTGGAGAGCCAGGGAGCATGGTTTAATTTTACTCTGATCCTCCTGGAGGGAGCTATGGAGTTTTGAGTATTCATGAAGATGCTATTGAAAGTGCTTACAGCATCGTTTAGGGGGAGGTGTTTTAGAATGGACAAATGTATGTTATGGGGAATGGAGTTAAATCGGGATGAATTGAAAGTCTTTGATAATGTGGGGTTTAGGAATATGGGAGTAGTGTCTTAAGATGGTGGTAGGGAGATGATCACTGAGGGAGTCAGGTAAAGTGGTGGGATTGTGGAATTGGTGGGGGGAATTGGTAAGGATCCAGTCTATGATGGAGCTGGAAGTGGAATTTTTATGGAAGCGAGTGGGAGATGTTTTAAGTTGGTGGAAGCAGTGTAGGTGGATACTGAGTTGGGGGGGGGGGGGTCAGTTGTGAGTTTGGACTAATCAATGTTGACATCACCAAGGATAAGTCTCTCATATGGTATGTTGTGGGAGAACCAGGATAGGATGTTTTCAAGAATGGGAAGATTGTTACCAGGAGGAAGGTAGATAGAGGCAATTGCATGTTTTTTGTGGGGATTCAGATATGGCAGTTAAGGATGATGATTTCAGTTGGGAGTAAGTCAGGAATTGGGGAAGGGTATGGTGAGAGGTTAAGAATGTTTGAGTAGAGGATGGCTACGCCACCACCTTTTGTTTTTACAGGTCTATCAGATCGGAAGATATTATAACCTGGTGGGAGTATTTCACAATTTGAGATTTGTGGCTTTAGCCAGGTTTCAGATAGGGAGAGGATGTGAAGAGTATTGAGCTATCCATGAGTGCAGCTCAGTGACTTTATTTGCTAGACTGTGAATATTCAACGAGTAAAAAGTATTTGGATGGAGATGATTGTTGTGACTGTGGTTGGTGATTGTTAGAGGAGTAAGATGGGGGGGTAGTGTAGAGGTAGTTTTGGGTAGAGAAGAGGGGCCTGGGTTGGGATGGATATCTCCAGAACAAAGTAGGTTTTTAGGGAGGACAGTGTGTAGTAGATGCTAGATGGAGTTTGTATAGTTTTGACTTATCTTTGTGGGAAGGTTTAAAAACCTGTATTATGGATAGTTTATATAGACTTGAGGTAGAGGTAGTAGAGATTAGGGGAGATGGTAAAAGATGAAGTAGTTGGATATATGTTGTATGAGTGAGACGTTGGTGAACATAGGAGTGGGTCAGAGAGATTGGAGTGATAAGAGGTGGAGATAGAATGAGTAGTGTACAAGATATTATAGCAATAACCCACGCCTGGGTGTGGGTAATGCTAAATTTACCCACGGTTGGCATGGTTTGGTCCCAAGGGCGAAGCCCGAGGGACCAAACAAAGCCAACCGTGGGTAAATTTAGCATTACCCACACCCAGGAGTGGTTATTATTATCTATGACATTATTTAAGAAAAGAAACTATTACTTTTCTTAAATAATGGCATAGTATAATGCCTGTTTACTGCCCTTCCACAGATGTCTGGCATCCGGCAGTTCTGATGTACTGGCGCCTGCGCAGTACATCAGAGTTGAGCAAAGCAACGGAGAAAGCAAGATCTCCGTTGCTTTTTAGTTCGCTATGTTAAATGAGTTTAACATAGCGAGACAGTTTTAAAATAAGCAACGGACATCTCCGTTGCTTATTTTAACTGTCTCGCTATGTTAAACTCATTTAACATAGCTTAAAAAGCAACGGAGATCTTGCTTTCTCCGTTGTTTTAAAACACTAAGCTATGTTAAATGGGTTTAACATGAGACAGCTTTAAAATAAGCAACGGAGATCTCCGTTGCTTATTTTAAAGCTGTCTCACTATGTTAAACCCATTTAACATAGCGAGACAGTGTTTTAAAAAAACGAGTTTACTAATGGAAAAAAGTCCGGGCGACCGGACCTTTTTCCATTAGTATAACTCGATTTACAACGGGCACGCTGGCCAATCAGCATGCACGTTTTGGGGGGATCATGGTATAATAGAAAATAATACATGTTGGAATAAAGTATGGTCAGATAGAAGTAGGTAGAGAGACAGTCAGTGGAATAGAGGAAGTGGTGTTGACAAGATTGACAGATTAGTAAGGTGGTTATGGCAAACCATATGTCGTATTGGTTTTTACTGTTTTTGACTTTTAAAATAAACTGCTTCGCACTACGCTGGTTGGACTATTGTTTCAGTTGGTGGTCACTGACTATCGTTTTATTGGATTTATCTTTTTTCACAAGTTTTTGTTGTGGTTATGGCAATAGGCAGGAAGTGGAATTGTAGTGGCTAGTGGGACAGGAAGGGGAGGGATAGTTGGATATAAAGGTAATTGTAATGGGGGTGTGTAGGAATGGGGGTAGGGGAGTGAAGTGAGCCCGAGTGTAGCGGGGCTAGCACCCTGGTCAAGATGACGTCATAGAAACAATCAGAAAAAGATAGTGAAAAACTAGCTTGAGAGATAAGGATATAAAGTTTCTAAAGGTATAGTCATCAGAAATAAAATAAGAAAATATGAGCAGAAGTAAGCTTACAAAAGGACACTGGCCTCGAGCTACACAAGTGGATTTACTTGAAGCAAACAGTGTTGTATGGTTAAAATAAGCTACAATAGAGAGGGGAGAGAGGTATTACTAGCAGCTAAAAGCAGGGCAAAAAAATTAAAAAAAAAATTAATATGCAAGAGTCTGAAGACAGTAAAATAGGGTAGGTGCACTAGGAAATGTAATTGAGTGAGGCTAGAAATGAATTTAGGGAAGGGTAAAGTACAGAACAGGAGAATATACACAGAAACAGTATGAGGAAAGAGAAAGGATAGGAGCTGCTGGCGTCTGCTTTTCCTGGCGACTAGCAAAAAAAAAAAAAAAAAAAAACACTAAATTCCTGTGCTTATAAAGTCTAGCATTAATTAAAAGATTAGCTTATGTAGTAGTTATTTACTGGGACACATACTTCAGTGGTATTATTTTAAGCTTAAAGTGGTGGCTTCCGGACCGATAGAATTGCAGGGTATCTGTTAAGGTTCTCAAACCTGTGTTGCCTGTACTGTGGCCAGGAGAAAACCGCAGGGAAAATCCACTAGGGCTATAAAAACAGAGAGGAGGGAGATTAGTTATGAGCAAGTAATTCAGGAAAAGAACCAGAGACAAAAATACCATAGGTAGAGAGAAAAAAGTAATACAGGTAGGCAGAGACAGTATACCTAGCATCAATTTCCATTGTATGAGTGTCTTACACACACAGCTAGCTAAGAACACAGCAGTGTTTACACCTAAGCATAAAGTAATGCAGAATAACAGTAGTTAACAACAGTGCAGCGTAGACATACACAAAGCAATAATTCACAAAGCAGGAAAACAGGAATCCAGGATACTGTGGACAACAATTGGTACACTTTCAGGCAATAGTTCTTCCTTTTACTTTAGTACTACACCAAGAAATCACAGTGAAAATACTACAGATACATCTAAATGTGAAGTTAAGGTGCTGTTGCTCCTTGCAACAAGAAACTTAGTTGGTAAATATTCACATTTACAGTTTTCTTTCATTAAAAAACAAATAAGATGAGTACAATTCAAACGCTAAGCTACCCGTGATCATAAGGTGCTGGAGCTCCTTGTGACAGCAGATTACCCAAATGTAATGACTGCAACAGTGAATACACTCTAACATCTACATTTATGGTAAGTGTACACAACTGTACGTTTCCCGCCCCTACTGTAAATTTGATCTGGGACACTCCTCCCAGTCTAGTAACATTAGTTCATTCTACCTAATACAAAGAGAACATCTGAGAAGGCCAACCCACTTAGTTTCTTTTCTTCTGTTCCTTCTTTCACCCTTTCCTAAAAAAAAAAAAAAAAAAAAAAAAAAAAATTGCCTGAATCTCCTTCTGTTCTGACTGTGCTTCTCAAACATTTTGGAAATAGAGTATATTTTAGTGCATTTATTAAAACTGTATTTGCCTTAATATTGCTACAACTCAAGTGCTGTAAGTTGCACTGCATCTGAATTGTGTGTTTTAGCTGCTTTTCTGTATATATAGACTTTTCTGTATATGTAGTCTAGCTACTTATTGTACTGTATTACTGCCTAATCATTTTTCAGTTGTGCACTTGCCTTGCTTCATTTAAAACGTTTTAAATTGCTAATTTTGTAGAGTTTTAATTGCATTTACTGTTTAGTGCTACACACACAAGTGTGTTAGCCTTTTCTGTGTTTATTTACTGTACTATTGCATTGTTTAGCCTGTTTTAAACAAAAAACAAAAATACTATCTTGTTTGCTCGTTTCAATAGCTAGTATAGTCCAGATCCCAGGCTTTGCTGGTTTCAAGACTTTTTCTTTTTTCAGAGCTATCCAAACCTTGCTGTGGTATAGGGAAGTCCTGCTGCTTACCAGTGGGAATGGTAACCATT
This sequence comes from Protopterus annectens, assembly GCF_019279795.1. Lineage (NCBI taxonomy): Eukaryota > Metazoa > Chordata > Ceratodontiformes > Protopteridae > Protopterus > Protopterus annectens. The sequence continues at coordinate 622,338,056 of NC_056726.1, read as the reverse complement.
TTTTTTTCAGCTTCTGGTGATTTCTCCTGTCCACCTGGTGAGTCTGGGCATACTGGGTCAATGCAGCCAACTGCCTCATGTACAAAGACAACCCTCTCCTCCTACCACCCAACACTGCAACCTGTGAGAGATGCACTTACATAGCCAAACTGGAAGCAAAGCTCTCTCCAGCCAAGATTGTGCTAGACAGTCAAGAGGAGAAGGTTAACACCTGCACTACACCTCAAGTAACACATAGCCGCATAACCCACACCATCAGCACCCACATAAGTGGAGGCCCTTAACATTAACCTGCCCAAGCAAGAAGAACCTCCAAAGCTGAAACACAAACAAATACCAGTCACAACCAAAGTGACACATAGCTCACAACTCCAGTGTACCACCCAACAACAGCACTTAAGACAATTTACCCAACATTTTTGTCATAGGTGACTCTATAGTTAGGCACACTGATGTCCCACTCACCAGGCTGAAAAAGGAGAAAATTACAGTCAGCTGCCTGTCTGGTGCCAGGATCCGCCACATAAAGCATGCACTCAAGTCACCAAGACACTCTCCCCCAAAAAAGAAGCCAATCTGGTGGTCCCCTGCCATAAACTATACAACAGAGGGAAGAAACTGTTGTAGAAAAGAGGAAAATCCCAGGATGCAAAAAACTCCCTTACCAGCCTCTGTAAGAAGCTGAGATCCCTCATAAAATCCTCCAAAGCTTGTTACGAAAATAAAATTGCCAAAGATTCCAAAGACATCCCCAAGGCATTCTAAAGTTATGTCAAGAATCTAAATGGCAATGCTCAGATCTGCTCTGAGCTACAACAGAATGGCATTAAATATACTGATCCCAAGGATCTTGCCAATATCCTGGCAGATCGATTTATTACCATCTTCACCCACCTCTCATTTCCTAAAGGGCCCATCTCAATACCAAAAGATTGCCAAATTCCAGTAATCACGGCCCCACAGGTAGAAACCACACGCTCCAAAGCTAAGACTACAGCATCCATGGGACCAGATGACATCCTGGGCTGTGTACTTCATGAACTACAAAATGAACTGGCACCTCACCTAAGTGTCATGTTTAATCAAAGCTTCACCTCAGGCTTTGTGCCCACTGAGTGGCGCACAGCTACAGTTATCCCACTCCACAAGGGGAGATCTACCTTGTATCCCGGGAACTACCATCCCGTCAGTCTGACTAGCCTGATCTGCAAGGGCATGGAACTTATAAACAAAGACATTTGCAACCTTCAAACGCTGGACCCCCCTCCCCAGTTTGTGTTCGTGAAGGGCCGATCTTGTCTCCTGAACTTGATTGACTTCTTTGCATCAGTCTCCAGAGCTATGCACGAGGGTATAGAGGTCCACACAGCCTATCTGGACCTCGCCAAGGCCTTCAACACCATCCCCCACACTGGAATCATAGATAAACTTACTGAGCTGGGCATAAATCCCCACATCGCTCGATGGGTTGCCAACTGGCTTACTGACAGAACCCAGACTGTAAAAGTAGCCGACTCCAAATCCAGCTCCAGACAAGTGACAATTGAAGTACCTCAGGGTTCAGTCCTAGGACCGCTGTTGTTTGGCATCTACTGCTATGAAGTACAGGCCAACACTAAGGGACTCTGGCTAACCAAGTTTGCAGATGACTGCAAACTGCGAGCCATTATTGAATCCCCAAATGATGTGCATATTCTATAAAAAGGCCTCACAGAAACAGATGCTTGGTGCCAGAGCCATGGGCTCAAGCTTCATGCCAAGAAATGTATAGATGTTAAGTTGTCAATCTCGCCTTCATTCTTGCTGGATGGGTTCGGAGCCGATCCTCGGCTCCGACTCGGCACTTGCTAAGCTCGAGAGTCACTTTTACCAGCTCGAGGCAGCCCTATATCCCATGATGCAAGGCGGTGATTACCCAGATCTCATTTGCCGCTTCGCTCATGAGGTCACCTTTTTTGCCAGCTCCTGGTAAGTGAATTTAATTACTCTTTTTCAAGAGATTTAGCTAGCCCAGTATCTAAATTTTTTCCCTTTTATAGTTGGTTAGTTCCTCGATTCACTTGGACCCTATTCCCATTAGTTTTCTCGATCCCTTATCTTTTTGTCTGTTAGTCAGGCCTCAGGCCTTAACCTCCCAAACTTTTTCCTGTCAGGATTTTTGTTAGGTGTGTCTGTGTCTTTGTTTTAGTTAGTGTTTTTAAGGACTGAGTGTGTGTGCGTTTGTGTTCAGAACTCAGTCATGTCTAAAGACACTAGGGTCTCAGGTTTTAAGAAGTGTGACTCGTGCTGTCAGAAGATGTCTCTGACAGACGGTCACACTTCTTGTATTTATTGCCTGGGATCCATACACCTGCAGGACTCCTGTGCTATTTGCCATTCTTTCAGCCAGAGAGTCCTGCAGGAACGTAGAAACAAACTGATCCTAAGGGGTCTTCTCAAGCCTGAGAGCTCCCCGGTTAAGGTCGACTCTGGGAAGCCCTCAAAACCATCCAAGACCCAGACTTCGGTGTCCAAGTCTGTGGCCTTGGTTCCGACTCCACCAGAGTTGACATCGGCTCCGTCCGGAGCCGATCCTTCCTTCTTGGAAAGTTCAGTACCGGCGCCAATCAGCACCGATACCCTGGCTTCGGCACCTGTGTTGGCTCCGGCTGGAGCCGATAGCCTAGCTTCGAAGCATGTGTCTGCTCCGGCTGGAGCCGACACATCTCTAACCCAGCTCGGAGCCGACAAGTTGTCGGCTCCAACTGGAACCGAAGGTTCGTCGGCTCCGATGGCTCCGTCGAAGAAGAGATCTAGATTTCCTTCGCTGGAGTCTATCCACTCTGCTCCGGCCTCCCCCTTACTTTTGGAGCGGAGCCATCGGAGCCGATCATCAAGGTCTTCCAGACTCTCAGACCATGACTTGGAGAGAGTGGTGAGTAGACTACTAAAATCACAGGCACTGGCCCAGATGCTCCATAGCCCGTCTCAGCAGACGACCGCTATTCTACACCCTCCAGAAATTCCTCCTTCGACTCTCCTACAGAGCTCGGAGCTGGAGATTATTGGTACCGTGACTGTTGCTGCTTCGGAGCCGATACCACCCCTTTCGGCTCCGTTGTCTTCGACTCCTATCTCCTCCTTGAGACTGTCCTTGGAGGGATCCGGTCGTCGGGCTTCCCTGGTCGGTTCCGGGGGGCGAGTGGCATCAGACCCTTGTCCGACCCCGTTCTCCCTCTCGGAGCTTCGGCCTTGGTGAGCTCTGTGCCGACATCTGCTTCGGAGCCTTCCTTTTCTGTGGGGCCGGGGATCCCTGTTTCTTCGGAGTGGGGGCTCTCGGTCCTCCCTGGGAGGGGAGCCTTCGAGGTGATGAGGAGTTTGCTAGCCCCCGAGCTTAGTCAGCAGTCGGTTCCTTTAGCTCCTCCCTCTACTGTGCCTGTAGATGTCTCTTCCCACTCTCTTGCTCCCGGACCCAGAGATCCATCGCCCCAGGTTTCCCCATTGGGAAGAACTTCCTCTTCCGAGGTTTCTCCTGATCCTTCAGGAGAGCCCCCGTGTAAGAGGACCTGCAAGAGGAAGCACTTAGACTCCCCTGAGTCTACGACATCAGATACCGACTTAGATGAGTCGGAGGGGTCCCCAAGATCCCCCTCTGAGGATGTCTCCTTTTCAGACATCCTTGAACTCCTGAAACAGAGAGGAAACTTGGCCCTCCATTAATCCCTCCGAGGATGAGTCGGTATACTTGGAGGCTTTTGGATCTCGACCCTCCACCTCCTGGGTGTCTCCGCCTTTCGACCCCCTCATGGACGTGATAGCTCGAAAGGCGTGGGCATCTCCTGATTCTGTGGAACCAGTCCCCAGGAGGCCTTCTAAATTTATCACTGCCCCCACTGAGAAACAGTTTCTCACAAAAGGTGTCCCGGTTGATGCCATGGTGGTGGCAGCCGCCACCAAAAAGGAACTTGCAGATCCTTCCGTACCAGTCCATCCTCCTAACAAAGAATCTAGGACAATGGACAGGTATGGTAAGCGGATGTTTTCCTCCGCGACATTTTCTATGCGTTCGCTGAATTATTTATGTCACTTCACCCGACTTCAAAGAGATATCCTCAAAGAATTGGGTGAGGTAGTACAGGATCCGTCAGCTACTGGGGCTCAAGAGAAGATTGCCTCTCAGCTGGGAATCCTAAATTCCATAACTAACTCCTCCATGTGGCTCATTTCTTATGCAGCCGATGGGGCGAGTAGAGCCGCAGGCACAGGAGTGGCTCTCGGACGTCAGTCCTGGATGCGGCTTTGCAATTTTGCAGACCCCTTTAAGGCGTCCTTCACAAATTCTCCCTTTGGCACAACTTTGTTTGGACCTCAGGTAAAGGACACTAACCAGGTGCGGGCAAGACTTTCTGCCGTAGGAGTCCGTTTCTCCACCCCTTCTAGACCTTACCCCAAAGGTCAGAAGGGAGGGAAAATGTGGTTCCGAAAATCTCAGGAAGTCACGCCTGACGCACGTGGTCAGTTTACCCCCAGAGGCAGAGGGGGTAATAACAATAGGCGCCGCCCTAGGGGCAGAGGGGGTCCGCAGAACCAGGGCAGCAGAGAGCCTCTCTCTGACAAGCCCTTCCAGCATCCTTGAGATGTTGCCCGACTGCCCACCCTTGGAGGCAGTAGGGGGGAGATTGTCGCTGTACCCAGAAGTCTGGCTTTCCCTCTCTCGACAAATGGGTACAGTCGATCATATCCGAGGGTTACAAGATTCCTTTCGAGAGAAGCCCCTTCCCTCAAAAAGGTTCCCTTCCAGACGTTCCACCCGGTCTAAGGGAAATTGCAAAGCTAGAGGTTTCGAAGCTTCTAGAAAAAAGGGCCATCCGGCCAGTTCCAACAGATCATTTAGAGTCCGGAATCTACTCAAGGTTCTTTTTGGTTCCCAAAAAGACGGGAGACTGGAGACCAATATTAGACCTCAGCAGACTGAACAAGTCTGTCAAAAAGGCAAGATTTCGGATGGTCACACTTCTGCCTCACAAGTGGTCTCTCAATCTATAGTAGAAGAGATTTTTCAGAAGTGGGGCCGCCCATGCTGCGACCTTTTTGCTGCACCCCAAAACAGCAAATGGGCAAAAACAACTGGATGTGCTCCATAGACCTTCAAGATGCGTACTATCACATAAAAATCCACAGACGCTCCAGAAGGTTTCTCCGCTTTCGGCTGGGGACCAGTCATTTTCAATTCAGAGCCCTGCCCTTTGGTCTCACTACAGCCCCCAGAGTGTTCACCAAATGCATGGCAGCGGTCACGGCTCACCTGAGACGTCAAGGATTCCAGGTGTTTCCGTATCTAGATGACTGGCTCCTCTCAGCCACCACCAGGCATCAACTTCTCCAAGCCAGAGATTATACTCTACATCTCTGCGGTCAGTTAGGAATTTCAGTCAACTTCGAAAAGTCTTCCTTATCGCCCTGCCAATCTATTACCTTTATAGGCGCAGATCTAGACACTACACGGATGTCAGCAAACTTAACACGTCAAAGAATCCTAGATATCCAAAACCATGTTCGGATCATCTTATCCAGCAAAAAGGTACAAGCCAGGTTGGTCCTGAAAGTGTTGGGCCTTATGGCAGCCACCATCACTCTTCTTCCTCTGGCCCGTTTTTACATGCGTCTCCTACAATGGATGTTGTTTACCCAATGGTCCTTCCAGCAGCTTCCCATGCGTCACAAGATCCTGGTGACACAGACCTGCAAGAGCCATCTATCCTGGTGGACTTCTTCTCCCCTAGTCCATCAGGGCAGACCATTTGTCTCCCCAGCCCCGGTAGCCACGGTCACTTCGGATGCCTCCCTGATCGGGTGGGGGGGGGCATTATCAGGGCAGGATGGTGCATGGCACGTGGCAACCATTCGAATACCACCTGCACATAATTGTCCTAGAGATGAGAGCAGTGCTTTTAACGTTGCAAGCCCTCAACGACTTTCTTCCCTTATGAACTATTGCAGTTCACACGGACAACATGTCCGTGGTGTGGTACATCAACAAGCAGGGCGGGACCAAGTCCTATCCCTTGTGTCGAGAAGCTCTCAGACTTTGGCAATGGGCGATCTCCTCTCATCGGTTTCTGGTAGCAACGCATATCCCCGGGAAAACCAACATAATAGCGGACAGATTGAGCAGAGCTATACTCATGCCTCACAAGTGGTCTCTCAATCTATAGTGGAAGAGATTTTTCAGAAGTGGGGCCGCCCATGCTGCGACCTTTTTGCTGCACCCCAAAACAGCAAATGCCCAGACTTCTTCTCTCGCTTTCCACTTCCGGGCCATCCCCCCAGAGACACTCTTACCCAGAATTGGCCCCGGGGACTTCTTTATGCCTTTCCCCCCTTTCCGTTAATACCTCAAGTACTCCAGAAAGCTACCATCTTGAGAGCCAAAATGATTCTCATTGCCCCTTACTGGCCTCGACAAATTTGGTTCCCGTTCCTTCATCGCCACCTCTTGGTGCAGCCTTGGCATCTGGACCCAGTTCCAGATCTTCTGACCCACCAGTCGGGTCAACTGCACCAGTCCATTCGTTCCCTCAACCTCACCGCTTGGTTGCTCCACTTCCTTCCTTAGCCAGGCTTCCTATGATCTCTAACCCCGTTAGAGATATCATAGTAGCTTCTCTAAAGTCCTCTACCAGGAGGATTTACTCAAGCAAATGGAAACGTTTCTCCTTTTGGGCAAAGTCTAAGAACATAGACCCTTTTACTGCCCCTATTCAGTCAGTCTTGGACTTTCTAGCTGAAATTTTTCACTCCGGTTCTTCTTCTTCCACAGTTAAAGTCCAGTTGGCAGCAATCTCTAATTTCTATGTCGGATTTGCAGACCAGAATATTATGTCTCTCAAACTTTGTAAAGCCTTTCTCAGAGGGGTGTTCCTACTTAAACCCCCTGTTAGAGATCCTCCACCACAGTGGGACCTAAATTTAGTGCTGGCATCCTTGATACTTCCCCCTTTCGAACCGGCTGCTACATGCTCATTAAAATTTCTTTCTTGGAAGACACTCTTTCTAGTTGCTATTACTTCGGCTAGGAGAGTGTCTGAACTACATGCTCTCTGTGTTCGTCCCCCTTACTTGGTCTTCCACAAGGATAGAGTATCCTTAAGAACCAATCCATCATTTTTGCCCAAGGTTGCTTCTAAAACAAATTTAAATCAATCCATTGACCTTCCTGTATTTTTTCCCAATCATTCTAACAGGGCAGAACAAAGTTTGCATTGCCTAGATGTTCATCGCCAACTCAGATATTACTTGGACAGAACAAAGCAATTTAGAAGATCTGATCAGCTTTTTCTTTCTTATGCTGAAAATAAGAAAGGTTTTCCTGTTTCTAAAGTAACCTTATCCAGATGGCTGTCTTCCACCATTTCTGACATTTATCAGCTTAGGGGCAAACAACTGATCTCAAAACCTAAAGCACATTCTACTAGAGGTCAAGGCACATCTACAGCTTTTCAGGCTAGACTACCCTTAGACACTATTTGTGCAGCAGCCACTTGGGCCACTCCTCATACCTTTGTTTCTCAATACAAATTGGATTTGGCCTCCAGGAACAGGGCAAGTTTTGGTTCCACAGTTCTCAAGAGTCTGTTCCATTGAGCCACCCAGGATAGAGGTGCTAGGGACGCGGTCCCATCCAGCAAGAATGAAGGCGAGATTGACAACTTAACATTTAGAAGTTATGTACCTACCATAACGTTCCATGTTAGTAGTCTTCTCTCGCCTTCTTTCTTGCGTCCCTCCCTCCTGTCCCCCTAGCCTGGACAGACCTTGTTTTTCCTTTTTTTCTGGGAGAGTGTTCTCCCTTGGACACCAGTTAGCTCTGGACCTTTATTACCTGGGTTCCCCTTACAGTCTTCTCAGGTTAGTGGTTCTTCTTTCCGTGGTGGAAAGTTTGCGGGCAGTTTTTTCCTCTAGATACCAAACGAGATCTGGGTAATCACCGCCTTGCATCATGGGATATCGGGCTGCCTCGAGCTGGTAAAAGTGACTCTCGAGCTTAGCAAGTGCCGAGTCGGAGCCGAGGATCGGCTCCGAACCCATCCAGCAAGAAAGAAGGCGAGAGAAGACAGCTAACATGGAACGTTATGGTAGGTACATAACTTCTAATTATCCCCTTTGGGGAAAAAACATGTACCCATGAATTACCACATAGGTGGCAGTACACTAAACATCGAAAGTGTGATGAGAGACTGAGGGACACAGGTTGTCAGTGGTCTCGCCTTCGATAACCACATCGCCACAACAGTCAGGAAATCCTTTTATGTGACACACCTTATCACTAAGGGTTTTTCATCCCGAAAAAAGGAGGTCATTGTCCCACTGTACTCATCCCTCATATGACCCATTATAGAGTACAACACCCCATTTGGTATGTACCTCACAAGACATCTGCAACAGCTGGTAAGGCCACAGAAATACCTCACTAAAAGAATCACAGGCCTAAAGCAGTTGCCCTATGCTGATCATCTAAAAAAAAAAAAAAACACTCTGGCTTTACTCTGTGGCATATGTCTACTCAGAGGAGATCTCTGCTTAACATGCAAGGCCATGTCAAACCCTGAGCTGTTGGACATGCTCCACTTAAAAAAAAAAAAAAAAAATCCCAATCCCTCAGAGCCACACGCTCCAGGGTTCTAAACCTTGTCATCACAATGAACAAAACATGCTGGAGGGATAGGTTCCTGACCCAGAGACTCCTGCCCATACATGTCAAGCAGAGCGCCTCCTTGGTCCTCTTCAAAAGGAACTTGATTGGATGGAAGGTAGGAAATTCACCCTGGGGATCATGTCAGTCGCCCTGCTAGACACTGGTCCAGGGAAGTAAATATTGTGGTAAGAAATATTCATGGAATTGTTATGGCTAGGCTTGTATAAGCCCTAGGGCCGATAGCCTAGTACCAACCTATGAACCTATAAAAAGTGCGTTTAAAAAGGTGTGTATTAAAAATGTGTGTACTAAAAAGTGCTATATGAAGGATTTGGTTATGTTGTATCACTCAGGCTCTAAGTTCTAAGATAGGTTTAAGGGGGATATAATCATTAATACCGGGGGGTTACTGACATTAAGCCTCAACTGCCAGACCACTTCTTTCTCTTCTAAACAGAGCTTAGTTTACCATCCCTAGGATTAACAAATACCTTTTCTAAAATAACAAATTTAAAGGTGTGACAAGTTTTGTTATTCCAAAAGAAAGAAATCCAGCACAAGGAGAAGTTTAAAGATAAATATTTGAATATTTTTATTGTGGCAAACCCAAAAAATCCATAAGCAGCAAACCGGTTTCAGCTTAATAGCCTTCTTCAGTGCCTCCTTGGCCCTCTTCAAAAGGAACCTTTACGACTGGATGGGAGATGGGAAATTCACCCCAGGGATCACGTCAGTCACCCTGCTAGACAGAGGTCCAGGGAAGTAAATATCGTGGGAAGAAATATCCATGGAAATGTTATGGCAGGCTTGTATAGACCCTAGGGCCGATAGCCTAGTACCAACCTATGAGCCTAAGTAATCTGTTTGGTTGTACAGCACAGTACCCCCTCCCTTGTTGGGTTTCATAGCCTTTATATCTGTGTCTTGACTTAGTTTCTGAAAAATCTCCCTTTCAAATTTACTCAAGTTTTATACTTTTCTCTTTTTCCCTTTTGTAGCTTCATAAGCCTTGTATATGTCCGCTGTGATAGCGTGTCAAAGGTTTGTAAAGAAGGGTGTAAGGGAGGGTTGTATGTGCTCTTTTTCTTAATAGTAGATGCCTGAATCTGCTGGACCTTATCTTTAAATTGAATGGCCAGGTTTTGTTTTCTAATAAAAAGTTTTGTCTCAGTCAATGTGTCTCCTAAATCAAAATATGTAGTAGGTATATATTTCAGCCCTTTAGATAATGGAGAAATAATCCTTTGTCACTTCATAACCTGTGTAGTTGAAAATGTTAACATTTTTCTAGCTAAAAACTACCTCGTTGTTCTTGGGGTAATAAGCTTTGATGTACTCCCCCTTGATATTGGGACTGGCCCACTCCCTTACCTGAGCCCCAATAAACTTCCTTGGTCTGGGTGTGCCTTTGATTGTTCCCCCCACCGAAAATTTTTTGGGGTATGGGCATAGTTATGCCACTTCCTTTGAGAATTATCACATCCAAAATGCCCAGGTTGCCTGTGGTCATTAATGTTCTCTTCCCCACCACTAGCATTCTCCATTTTATATTCTTTCCTTATGTAGGCTTTCTTTCTACTATACTGGGAAATGTCCCTTTCAATTTTCTTCTCTTTTCTCTTAAAGTACCACTGTGTTTATTAACAGTACTAAATTGCTTTTGATAAAACTTTCCATTGATCAAAAATTAAGTCCTGGGTGATATCAACATTTTAAAAGCTCAATTTCAGAAAATAGTCTATTTAACTTAGCATCATTGTGTTTAATAAATGCATGTAGTCAAATCCAAAACTGTCAAATGAGTTAAATTCATTATTTCTTCATTTAACTCTAAACCCATAGGTTCCTTAAAAATTCTAATTCCATTTGGTACAGTCTTAAATTCAATACATTTATTAAAATATGCATTATCTATTTGTAACCGTTTAATGTGCCCAAGTTTTTTCTCCATGTGTAAAATCTTTTCCTTTAAAGAAGGAAAAGCAGTTTGATTGTTAACATCAGGGTACCTATTAAATAAACACAAAATGGAAATGTCAAACGGCCAAATAAACGAAAAGGCCGTTTCTCGATATCCCTATTGTAAGATCGAGGTACAGTGAGGGCTGGAAATTTTGTCCTTTCTTCACTGTAGTGCAATCTCTGAGTTGGTATGTATAATTAGCGGGGGGGGGCACAGCCCCCCAAAATATTAATTTCGAGGAATGACCTTTTTGTTTATTTGGCCGTTTGACATTTCCACTTTTCGTTTATTTAATAGGGACCCTCAGCATCAGTTGGTAAACAGTTCTTGTGCGTAAATGCAGTCTCTACTTTTCCCAAACATAAATTCCAATTTTAAAATATTGTTAGGCATTGTTTAAGGTACATAAGTCTCTAGCAGAATGCACACTGTCCATTATTAGTTGTAATATGTACCTGAATGTCACTAGTACCTGTTGGTGCTGCATTACCAGAAACTGCTGCATAGGTACGCTTTGGAACAGTCCTTTTAGGCTGAGCTCCACAACGAAGATACTCCTCATTCTCTTGCCCTTGACCCTCAGAAGAGTTGGAAAACCTCTTAAAATGTGAAACAACATTGTCTGATAATTCCCGAGGCTCCATTACTCTCTCGCGTTTCATTTTGCTCTGTTGCTCCTCTTGGTGACATCACACGCAAAGGGGCAGGTGTATTCTGCTTCTGGGTTTGCTCATAAGCTCTGAGTCTATTTAACTCACCCTTAACAATTTGTATTTCTGAATTCAGCCTGTTAAATTTGTTTCGTTGTACAGGCAAAAATAAAGACGGGATCTCGTCTAGGGAATCCATCCTGCCCAGAACCTCAGTAAAAACAACAAAATAAGTCCAAATTTGGGTGCAGTAGTTAAGGCAACAAATACACGAACATTACCAGTGCAAAACTGGCTCAGATGGTCCTAGGCCCTAAAGACTCCCAAAATGCCATGAAGAAAAATGAAGTAAAAACTTCTTTTATTTGTAGTATAAAATGAATAAACACTTTCATCCTGCTTAACAGGACTTCATCAGATTCAACAGTAAAATAGCATTGCAAATGTTTATATCAATGTAAAAATGAGGTAAAAGGAAGTGATGTATAAAGAACTCTAACTTCTTAAAGAAATGGGTATATTACAACATAAATAACTTGTACCAAAGTAGTATAATTATTTTTCAGTAAAAGAAACATGTATTAGCAATTGCATTTTAAAATACACATTAAAGTACATGCAAAAAGTGTTTAAAAAGGTGTGTATTAAAAACGTGTGTACTGAAAAGTGCTATAGGAAGTATTTTGTTGTGTTGTATTACTCCGGCTGTAAGTTCTAAGATATGTTTAATGGGGATGTAATCTTTAATACCTGGGGGGGGGGGGGCGGTTACTGGCATTACCTCTCAACTGCCAGACCACTTTTCTCTTCTAAAAAGAGCTTAGTGTTACCACCCCTAGGATTAACAAATACTTTTTCTAAAATAGCAAATTTAAAGGTGTGACAAGTTTTGTTATTCAGCAAGTGTCTCTATAAGGCACTATTTGTATTCTTCCTAATTTTATACATATGCTGGTAAATTCTGTTCTTTAAAGGTCTTTCAGTTTTCCCGACATAAAATGCCAGGGATTTGGGGCACATGGCTAAATATACAACATTGTGTATTATAGTTCCCTTTCTGAAACTTAATTTTAGTCTAATTTATGTTGGCCAACTGTACATTCAAATTCTCACAAATAAACCCACACTGGTTACATGAACCACATTTTCTTGTACCCTGGTGGACTCTCTGAAGTGACTGGTTTAAAATTCTCAGAACTATTCGAGATTTAATCCTGTCTTGTACACAAAAGTTGGTGAAGTTCCTAATAAATTTTTACATCTATATAAGCACTTGCAATGCTGTTTTATTATTGAATCTGAAGAAGTCCTGTTAAGCAGGATGAAAGCGCTTATTCCTTTTGTACTACAAATAAAAGTTTTTACTTGATTTTTCTTCATGGTATTTTGGGAGTCTTTATGGCCTAGGACCATCTGAGCCAGTTTTGCAGTGGTAGTGTTTGTGTATCTGTCTATGTAACTAGTCCAAAACTACTGTTATTGCTTGCATGTCTGTATTTTTTTTTGTTTGTGAAATGTTTTATATTTCACCCATGGTGAGCCGGAAATTGGTCACTATTGATCAATGCACTACCCCGGTAAACCAATATAAATAGATAAACATGCTGTCCAGTTAGAGCAAAATAAATATGATCAAATTGCTCTGATAGCAAAGATTGAGTCATGGCGGTCTACACCTGGGGAGGTCAAGTTGTTTTGACACAAGGGGGTACAGTAAGATGATTTTTCATTGCTTTCTTAAGATGTGCATGACTGCTGAGCTCTGATATGAAGAGTTTTACACTGGATAGACTGTTTATCACAAACATCTTCTAATTTAGTTGAAGTTTTAGGCAAACTCAAAATGCAGATTGCTGAAGAAAGAAGTGCTAAGATGTTGTTTTGCTGTTTTTCCTTTCCCCTTTTTGATTGTGCACTTCAAGCATGCTGCATAGATAGAACAGTACATAATTGATCGTTCACTGGAAGGTCTGAATATTTTTTCTGAGAAATGTATGCTTTTGTGTATGGAATTATTTTAGGCTGTAGATACTGTGGAACAGCATGTTATCGTTGTTCAAGAAGAAGAAAAGCGACAGTATACACTCAATTTTATTGAAGACATGAAGCCAGAAGATAAAGTCCTGATCTTCGTTGGAAAAAAACTTATGTATGCTTTGTTTTCTTTTTTCTTTTCTATGTTTTAACAGTGAACTAGAATAGTTTCCCTTTCAGAGAGAGGTTTATTCTTTTAAGAAGCCTACTGTGGCCATGTTTTGGGAATAATTGTAGATTATCAGATTGTGGGTTCATATTGACTACTACTCTTCCTAGTGGAGAGAGACATTTCTAGAGTTGGTGTGCATGGCTTTCTTGGAATCCAGAGTTGCAGTGTTGTACGGTGCACTTACACTTGTTGGCATTGGTAGATATTCTGAGTATTCACAGGGTAGTGTATGCACCTTACTGATATCTTTGCATTACCAGAGCTATAAGGCAGGAAAACTGTTATTAGCGAACTTACTTTTAGAAGACATGTATGTTCAAACAGAGCATTGTTGCAGTAGCCTGTGCTATTTGTGTCCTACCCCACTGCAACTTTTCAAAAGCTAAGGGCAACTTCCATGTGCTGCCCACTGTCAGAGCTACATAAAAAAGACCGTTGGGAGTGCAAAAAGTTTGATTTTTTTTTTTTTTTTTGCAGGCCGAGAACACTCCCTTGGGTAGGCCCAGTAAAGCTGTTGGTGGACATGAAATCTTTAAAAAGCCTTTCAGTAACTTTTACTTTATGAAGAAAATGTGTATTTTTCTGTGAGAAATAACTGTGTTTAGCTAGAAAACTGTATGTGCTCAGACTCACTGCATTTCTAAGGGTGCTGTTCTATAAATGTTTTAACTTTCTGTGAGGAACAGTTCTACTTTTGATAAATGTCATTTAGATTGTAAATGTTTGTATATTTGGGCCAGGATACTGGGTTTTGGGGTCTGTTAGCAGTTTACTTATTGTTAGACAGTACACAATGAGATTGTCAAGGTGGAAGAATCGGCTCTGTTTATTGAAAAATTTGTTGTAAAAAAAATGTAAATTAGCACTTTCATCTGAAATACAAGGAGTTCATCAGTTATAAACGCACACAACTTTTCAGTTTAAATATATCACTGCACCAATTACTACACTTCCTCATGAATAATGCTTAGACTTAAAATACTGTCAATGAATGCTACATAAAAACATTCAATTGAAACATCCAGGTGAACAAAAAATAAAAGGATATACATATAATATAAACATCCTAATCAAATACATATGAAGTGATTGCGTAAATTACAGTGCTTAAGAATGTGGTTAAAACGTACACTTTTACATTTTTGCAATTATATTTCTAAAGTGTTCAAAATTTTTTTGTTGCAGAAAATAATTACAAAAACAGTCATACAGTATGTTGGCTTTCATTTTCAAGACACTCATAATTGACATACTGTCATTAATTCCCAGAGGAGTTGTGGCATTTAGCCACAACTACCACACTAACTCTTTAAATTCAAGCAACGCATCCAAATCTTCACTTGTATCAGTCCTCACAATCCTATCAGTTACCAAAAAAAAAACTTCTTAGACCCAGCACATTGTATCTAGTGTCTGTTCAAAGCGTTGGTTGATTTATTCTTTTTAATGTAATATATGTCCTCCTTTATCCTTTCTTTTAATTTTCTGTTAGTTTTACCAACATAAAACACATCACATGCTATACATGGTGCAAGATAAACCACCCAAGAGGTGTCACAATTGAACCTATTGGGACAAGTAAGAGTCCTGTCAAATCCCTTTAAATATTTTACATGGTCCTTCATGTATAAACCTGCCAAATTTACAATATCCACACTTGAACTTACTTTATTATCATAGTGGATGTGTTGTGAAAATGTATTATTTTCAGAAACTTCTTGGTAGTTTTCTCCTTACTAAAAACAATTACTGGATGGTCACCTGAAGTACGTTTCAAGTCATCATTAAACAGATTCCAATTCTTGATGGATTCAACATATACATACACGTCGCAGCTAAAAGGAATTTTGAAAGGCTCTCTGATTGGAACTCTAGTACCCCTGTTTTCTATAGGGGTACGAGAATCAAAATTTCCCCTTCATCTGTTGCATTCAAGATGGGTGCAAACCTAGTTTGCCTATGTCTCAGAATTTCTTTAACATCATACAGTAAATCACAATATCCCCCATCCAAAAACAAAACACAAAAATGTAATTCTTTTTCAAAAACATTCAGTGGTCAGTCTAGATACAGTGGATATATAAAGTGTACACATCCCTGTTAAAATGCCAGGATTTTGCAATATAAAAAAATGAGACCACAATAAATCATGTCAGGTTTTCCCTCCTTTAATGTGACCTATAACCTGTACAATTCCATTGAAAAACAAATATGTTAGGGAAGAAAATATAAAAAATAAAAAACTTACAATAAGCTAGTTGCATAAATGTGTGCACACCTTTAAACTAGTACTTTGTTGAAGCACCTTTTGATTTAATTACAGCATTCACTCTTCTTGGGTACACACCTACCATCAATTAAAGAGACTCTGATTAACCCCAAATAAAGTTCAACTGTCCTAGTAGGATTTTCCTGACATTTACTCAGTTGCCTGCTACGGTGAAAGCCATGGCTCACAGAGAGCTTACAAAGCATCAAAGGGATCTCATTGTTGAAAGGTATCAGGAGAAGGGGACAAAAAAATTTCTACAGCATTGGATATACCATGGAACACAGTGAAGACAGTCCTCAAAAAAGTAGAGAAAATGTGGGACAACAGTGACGTTGCAAAGAACTGGACGTCCGTCCAAAATTGATGAAAAGACTAGACGAAAACTAGTTGGGGGGGGGGGGGGCTGCCAAGAGACCTACAGCAACACCGAAAGGGATGCAGGAATTTCTGGCAAGTACTGGTTATGTACTACGTGTGACAACAATCTCCCATATTCTCCATATGCCTGGACTATGGGGAGGGGTTACAAGATTAAAGCCTTTTCTTACACACAAAAACATCCAGACCCAGCTAAAATTTGCAAAACAATACATCAGGTCTCCCAAAAGCATG
Organism: Protopterus annectens; assembly: GCF_019279795.1. NCBI lineage: Eukaryota > Metazoa > Chordata > Ceratodontiformes > Protopteridae > Protopterus > Protopterus annectens. The sequence goes on along the minus strand of NC_056726.1, from coordinate 622,321,679 downwards.
TGGGAAAATGTCTTATGGTCTGATGAGACCAAGACTGAATTTTCTGGCCACAATTCCAAAACGCACTTTGCATCACCAAAAGAACAAAATCCCCACTGTGAAGCATGGTGGTTAGCAGTATCATGGTTTGGGGTTGCTTTTCTTCAGCTGGAACTGGGGCTTTGTTCAAGAAGAGAGTTCTCAAAGGGTAAAGTACCTGCAGTACCCAAAAGTAGTCTCAATAACAAAATTATAGGTGCAGGTACCCCACAACAATTGAAGCCAACCAGTCACGAAAGTTGTAAAATAAACACTTTTATTCAAAGAAAGTAGTAAGTGCTTTCACGTCTACAAAGGACGCTTCTTCAGACTTAAATGAAACATAATAGCTTCAAGTCGCTTAAATATTCAAGCCAATAGCAACTCTAGTCTGAGACTAACCCTTTCTATTAGACCGAGCTCTGAAGCATTAATCCTCCTTTGTTCTTGTTTTATATTTTTAATTTTTATACTTGAGTAACTAGTAGTAAGTTTTAATATTTATTTTCTTATTCATGTTATTAAGTTGTATTGTGTATTAATGACTTCTGAATCAATCATGAGTAAGAATGTGATTTTATTGGCTGATGAAGCTATTGGCTTGAATAACCTTTAGTCAAACAATTCCCATTTACAAACACTATTTTACTTTTTAGCCTATTGTGTAGAACTATAAATTGTTCTTTGTGTATATAGCAACATTGTCTACACATTCCACATGGTTTGGTGCCCCTGCTGTACACCTTTCTGGGTTCTATCTTGCATTCAAGAAGGCCCTTAATATTGTGCTATGTCTTATTAACAAATCTAGGACCCTCTCCTAACTTCTTATATATTTCTTGATTAGTTTTGAAAATTGTCCAGTTTTTGTTAATAATACCCCTAACATCCTTGTTTGTGGAATTATATTCAAGTACACAGGCCCTTTTATATTTATCATTTTCCTTAATTTTTTTCCACATTGTTATTTTGTAATCCTACCCCTAACAAGGGGAGATGGTCAGTGCCCCACTTGTATTGTACTTCTGAAATGATTTCCTCAATCATCTGTTTGGGGTACCCTCTCTCTTCAAACATGCACTGTAATTTACTTAATTCACACTAAATCATCATAATGGGATGTCATTCTAGCAACCCTCACTGCCTGTCCCTTCACTGTACTTTTTTTTGAGCAGTAGGGTGATTACTCCTATAATGTAGATGTGCTGCAAAATGTAGGTTTTCTATATATACGGGATCAGAATCCACCCATGTCATTAATAATTTGTACATCCAAATAGTTAATACTGGTAAAATCATAATTATAGGTAAATTCTAAGAAGTCAGTTGTTTCACCTATGTATTGTATGAAGTCAGAAATCTCATATTCAGTACCCTTCCATAGGACAAATATGTCATCCAAAAACCTGGAATATAGTTGTATTTTGTCCCAATAGGGGCTGCTGAAGATGTGGCAAGTTTCCCATCCAAGGAGTACTATGTTTGCATAGACAGGGGCACAAGCTGCATCCATTGCTACACCTCTAGTCTGCTGATAATGTTCCCCCTCAAAGAAAATAAAGTTATTGTCTAGAATCAAACTCATGATTTCACAAATAAAGATAATCTTACTGTGCTCTAACTTGGAAAAGTTAAAACTTCTTCAAAAAATTACAAGCCTTGCATCTTGGGTATCACAGTAAATACATTTTTCACATCACTTGTGAGGAAAATCAAGATCTGAAGAAGTTAACTTCATTTGATCAGCATCTTGTGGGTATCTGATCCGACCCGGCAGCTTTCCAAGCTAGAGATCCAAGCTCCTCCCCTTACCCACAATACCCTGCTACCTCCCTCCAGTCCTCAGATCTTGTTTGCCGCGGCTTCTTGAAGCACGAGTGACGAGCTCCTGGTGGTTTCATGAGTAGTTTAATAGGGTTTTTTTACTCTGTTTTTCTCAAGAAATTGTGTGTGTGTGTTTGTGTGTATTTATCAACCCTTAGTTTATTTAGCTTAAATTGTTTTAGTAGTCAGTTGGTCTTATCCTTCCCCTTATCTATGTGTGAGGGTGTGTGTGTGAGTTGTCATGGCCGAAGGCCCTAAGGCCGTATTTTCTAAATGCTCTGAGTGTGGCCATAAACTGTTCCCAGCCGATGGCCACACTCAGTGCGTTATTTGCCTGGGAGTGGCTCATTTATCATCAGGCTGCCAGATCTGTGCCACCTTCAACCCCTGGGCTTTGAGGAACAGGAGGACCAAGTTGATCCTTTCGGGCCTTTTGCCCGCAGATTCTGCTTCTTCCTCCTCTCCCTCAGTGGCACCAGCCGCAGGTGTTCAGCCTACTGTTCCTGCTCCCTTGGCCGGGACTCAAACTCCCACTGTGTCCCAGGGAGAGAGGGATGCCAGAAAAAAAGGTAGACATAGAGAGAAGGAAAGAGACAGGGAGAGGCATAGGAGCCACAAGCAGCGGGCCGATTCTGCCCCCTCGGCTAAGCAGCTCCTTTCTCCCTTGAAGGTCTCCGGGTCTTCCTCCTCTCGGCTCCATTCTCCATGTTTCTCACCTTTGAGGTCATCCCGGCCAGCCTCGGCGGCTTCTAGATCAATGAGAGGAGCCTTTCGGATGCGGACATGGACCGGATGATGTGTTGCTTCCTCCAGGTGCAAATGGGAGTGCTCTTGCCTCCCCCCCCCCTCCGCGGGGGAGCTCTGCCCCTTTCTTTGCTCCCATTGCACCTTCTCAGATCCATTATCGGGTTTCAGAGCAGTCGGATCCGGGTAGCATCTGAGCCAGGGAGTCGGCGCCGATAATGATCACTACTTCGCCGGCTGTACCCTCGAGTTTGTCGGGTCCTTTTTCGGATCCGAGCTCTTGGGGCCGTGAGCCGAGCCTCGGGTCCAGAGGGGTGAGTGTGTCTTCGGCTCTGATGCGGTCGGAGCACACTTCTCTTTCAGGTCCGATCGCTTCGGCGCCAATCCACACTTGTGATCCGAGGGGGCTGCTCTCGGGTCCTAGGGAGAGCAGTTCACCTTCAGCCTTTGACGTCGTGGAGAGGGTCCTCTCGAGGGATTCGAGGCCCCAGGCTTTTGCTACGGATCCACCCGCCATTCCCTCGCAGATGGGCCTGTCTTCCATCATCCGGCCCCATGGACAGCCTGCTTCTACGTCTCAGATGGTTCCCCTAGAGGAACAGGACCTGGTTGGTGAGCCCTCCTTGGGCAGCCCCCCTGAAGAGGCTCCTCACAAACGAAAGTGTAAAAGGAGGCACTTGGACTCCCATGAGTCCCCTCATGGAGGACACTGACTTGGAGGAAGGGGAAGTTCCCCTAGGTCACCCCCCGAAGATGGCTCCTTTGGGAGACATCATGTAGATGCTGCGCATTAGAGGGGGGTGGTCAGCCCAAAAACCTTCCTTGGATGAGTCTCTGTTTCTGGAGGCGTTTGACACAGGCCCATCTACCTCTTGGGTGTCCCCTCCGTCCGACCCCCTGGTAGATCTTATAACTACCAAGGCGTGGAAGGAGCCGGACACTGTAGAGCCAATCCCCAGGAGACCAGATAAAATCTTTAGTCCCCCAACAGACAGGACGGCGTGGAGCAAAGGTTCCCCAGTAGATGCCATGGTGGTGGCGGCTGCCACCAAGAAGGAACTGGCTCAGGATAGTTACTCGGTTCATCTTCCCGACAAGGAGTCTCTGATGATGGACCGCATTGGAAAGCGAATATTCGCTTCAGCCACCTTCTCCATACGGGCGCTGAACTACTTGGCACACGTGATTCGCCTTCAGCGGGATCTAATCGGAGTACGCTGGGTCACCTCCGGAGTCCATGTCGGCCGAGGACAAAAGAACCTTCACGACATGAATGGCCACTCTAAATTCAGTATCCAACATTTCTATGCGGCTTCTCTCCCATGCCACGGAGGGGGCGGTTAGAGCCAGCAGAGCAGGCCTCATCTTGCGGTGTCATGTCTGGCTCCATCTTTGTGATTTTGCGGAAACCTTCAAGGCGTCCTTCGCGAATGCTCCCTTTGACGGTTCTACCTTGTTTGGCAAGACCGTCCGCGATACGCTACTCCAGAGCGAGAAAGACGGGAAGACGTCTGCCGTCGAAATCCGCTTCTCAGCTCCTCAAAGGTCTTTTTCCTGGAACCAGAGAGGACAAAAGATGTGGTTCCGGAAATCTCAACAATTCCGTTTCGCTCCGGACCCTTCGTCCTTCAGAGGCAGAGGGGGGCCGAAGAATTTCGGGTCGAAGGAACCCTTTTCCGACCGACCCACGCAGCAATCCTGAGGGGTTGCCTGACTGCTCCTCTATGGAGGCAGGGGTTCGTTTCTCGGAACACCTAGCACATTGGGAGTCCATCATGACAAATCGCTGGGTGCTCTGATTAATATCCAGAGACTACTCTGTTCCCTTCGTGAACCCTCCCCCTCAATTGGGGCACCTCCCCGATGTCACACCCAATCAGAGGGAGGTGGCAGCTTTAGAGATAAAAGAGCTGCTAAGAAAAAGAGCATTCCAGCGCGTCCCCCCAGGCCAGTCTGGATCAAGCAATTACTCCAGGTTCTTTTTGGTGCCAAAAAAAGACTGGAGACTTGAGGCCAATTCTCGACCTGTCTACATTGAACCTGTCCGTTGCCAAGGAGAAATTCCGGATGGTCACCATTCAATCTATTCTCCCCCTTCTGCAGGAGAATGACTGGATGTGCTCCGTAGACCTCAAGGATGCGTACTATCACATTCTAATGACCAGGCGATCCAGGAAGTTTCTCCACTTTCAGTTGGGGGCCAGTCATTATCAGTTCAGGGTCCTCCCTTTCGGCCTCACCACAGCCCCCAGGGTGTTCACCAAGGTCATGGCAGTTGTAGCGGCCCACCTGAGGCTTCAGGAATACAAGTCTTTCCTTACCTGGATGACTGGCTCCTCGCTGCTCCCACTAGGCATCTACTATGCTCGGCCAGGGATTATTTCATGCGTTTGGCCCACCAGTTTGGGATCACTATAAATTACAAAAAAATCGTAACTTCAGCCTGCTCAGGTCCTGGACTTCATAGGGGCCAGAATAGACACACTTCAGTCCAAGGCCTTCTTGACGTCGGACGGACTCAGCAACCTAACTCTCCATGTGTTAGTCCTTCTACAGTCTCCTGCCCCACCAGCAGAATTAGTCCTGAGGGCTCTAGGGTCTATGGTGGCGGCTATCAACCTTTCACCTTTAGCCCACTTGAATATGAGGGTTCTTCAATGGACCTTGCAGGTCCAGTGGTCCATCCTTCGACATCCGTTGTACTCCCCAATTCCTCTCAGCAGGGTTTGCAGGGAATCTCTACTTTGGTGGCTCCATTCCTGAGAGCTTCAGGAAGGGCAGCCCGTTTTGATGCCTCTACCAAAAGCCACGGTGACCACGGACGCTTCTCGCCTAGGGTGGGGGTGGGGGGGCATTGCATGGGCAGAACCGTCCAAGGCACGTGGACTCCAGCAAGAGACCGTTCTGCATTATCAGTGTTCTGGAGATGAGGGCAGTGCTTCTAGTGTTGCAAGCTCTCCATGCCCTTTTCCTCTAGGGACTATTGCATTTCAGACAGACAACATGTCAGTGGTCTGGTACATCAACAAACAGGGAGGGCACCAGGTCTTCCCCCTTTGCCGAGAGGCCATGAGAGTTTGGGAGTCGGCGATATCCACCAAACGTTTTCTGCTAGCAGCGCACATTCCGGGTCGGTCCAACATTTTAGCGGACAAGCTGAGTCAAACTCTCCTCTCAACTCACGAGTGGTCTCTGAACCCCTTGGTAGCGAAACAGATCTTCCTCAAATGGGGTCAACCTTGCTGCGATCTGTTCGCATCACCTTCGAACGCAAAGTGCAGCGAGTTTTTCGCTCTAATCCCTCCACCGGGGGAGACTCCCAGAGACGCTCTAGTTCATGCTTGGCCATCCGGTCTTCTGTATGCTTATCCTCCTCTGCCGTTGATGACAAAATTCTTGCAGAAAGCTCGTCAGTTGGGGAGTAAGGTTATCCTCATAGCTCCATTCTGGCCTCGTCAAACCTGGTTCCCATACCTGCGGTCTCATCTCATAGCTCCTCCTTGGATCCCATTCCGGATCTGGTTTCTCATCCTTCAGGATTGAAAACTCCGAACCTGGACGATGACCAGCTTTCTGCTTGGTTGATCCAGTTCTGTTAGTGGCTACGACTCCCGGCATCTTGTCCGCAGTTAAATCCATCCTGGTGGCGGCACATAAGCCTTCTACCAGGAAAGTCTACAACAGTAAATGGAAACATTTTTCTATCTGGGCCGAGCAAAGGAATTTGGACCCCTTTACGGTTCCCATTCCAGCAGTACTCGAGTTCTTATCCCACATTTTTCATCAGGGGGGGCCAGTTCTTCAACTGTGAAGGTTCAAATGGCGGCCATTTCCCACTTCCACATCGGAGACAATCTTGGTCCCTTAGCTTCCTCTAAGATCTGTAAGACCTTTCTGAAGGGTACCTTTCTTTTAAGACCTCCTGTCAAGAATGCGGTTCCTCTGTGGGATCTAACCTTAGTCCTCCGGGCTCTTACTGGCCCCCCTTTGAGCCTGCAGCTTCAGTTAACTTAAAGTATTTGTCTTGGAAAACTGCCTTCTTGATTGCTATTACCTCAGCTAGAAGGGTATCGGAGCTTCAGGCCCTTGGTACTAAACCTCCGTATCTTGTCTTCCATAAGGACAGAGTATCCCTCAGGACTAATCCCTCCTTTTTACCTAAAGTGTCTTCTGAGGCTAACATTAACCAATCCATTATTCTGCCTGTTTTCTTTCGTATCAGAACAAAGGAGAGAACAGACTACATTCATTAGATGTGCATAGACAATTGCGCTTTTATTTGCACAGAACAGCTGCCTCTCATACGTCGGAGCAGCTCTGATGTGAAGTTGTTCTGTCTCGCCATTTTGTTCTTGCATGTGGGTCGGAGCTGATCCCTCTGCTCCGAATCGGCCGCTTTTCAAGCTCAGACTCTCAGAGAAGCTCGAGACCTAGTGTATATCCCATGATGCTCTACTGTACATCCCCAGATCTAGTTTGCCGCTGCAACAGATCAACAGCTTGTCGGAGTTAGCTCGGGCCAGTGAATTTAAATTTATAGTTATAACTTCTTTTTTCTTCAAAAAATTGTTCTTTTGTGTCTAAATATTATATAGAGTGTTTAATAGTATAGTGTTAGGATTCTGGTTAGCTAAATTCTTAGAAAGTTAAATACTTCCTTTTCTTCAGGTCTTTCGCCTTTCTTTGTGACGTGACAGGGCTCTGTCAACCGTTTTGTGTGTGTTGTTTGATATATAGGTTCATACTAGGCTATCTGCCCTAGGACATTTGTAAGCCTAGCCAGAGTGTGTTTGGCTTTTGCCACCCATTTAAATGAATTTTACTATGCCCTTTTTCGAGGTTTAGTTTACTGTGCTTCTACAGTTAGAGTGGTAGTTGTTATATATACCTTAGCTAATGGTAGTTGTTTATTAGACATTTAATACTATATTTAGCGTGATTTAGTAGACTGTTAAGAGATATACATTTATACATATCTTTAACTATATCATAATGTGTGTTATTGTTAAACCATGTCTGAAAAACAAAAATCAGGGTTTAAAAGGAGTGTGTGGTCAGAAAATGTCTGTTACAATCACTCCACCTGCGTCTACTGCTTAGGCTCGGTACACCTACAAAAGGCGTGCTCTATCTGCCAGTCCTTTAGCGTCAGGGTCCTCCTGGAAAGGCACAGGAAATTGATGGATAGAGGACTCCTAAAACCTGAATTTCAGGCTTCTTTAGATAAGGCTGACACCTTTTCCAAGGCTTCGAAGGGGTCGAAGTCTTCCAAAGGATCCTCGGAGCCCAAGTCATCGGCTCCGAGTTTCTCAAGCATGGTCCATGCATCGGCTCCACAGTCCTTGGAGCCGTGTATCGAGTCCTTGCCTCGGGGTCCAGTTGTGGAACCAATATTGGCGATCCCTCGGTCTCCAATTCTTCAATTCAGCCCCTTCGACCCATCCCACGACTCATTCTTCCAGGCTTTCCGATGTGGATCTGGACCGTGTGGTTAAGAGGCTTTTAGAGAACCCGGCGCTGGCCAAAATGCTATCTGCTTTGAAACCACTCTGCTTCGAAGCCTGAAATGTCCCCCTTGGCTTCTCCACCTCCTCCTCCGAAGCCAATAGAGCGTTCGGAGCTGGGTCGGACGGAACCGATATTGGTAGAACCCTTGGAGCAGAGGTTTGATCCTCCTCCCTCGGCTCCATCGACCTTGATCTCCTCTGTTCCGACCGAGGAATCTCGGGGGCCGATTAGTCCCTCGCCGGCTCTGGGGTGGAGAGTTGAACCAATACTTCGGTTCTGACTCTTCCACTTGGGGCTTTGGCGCAGGTGGCCTCGGCTCCGTCCTCTGGATTGCAGCGGAGGGTCTCGGTCCGGGAAGAGCTGCCGGTCTCTTCGGAGCCAACTGACTTCTCAGACTGGGATTCTGGTGTCTTCGATGCTATGAGGAAGGTCATGGCTGCAAAGACCACTACCTCCTCAGATCTGTCTTCACCTTCCCCAAAGGGTCCTCGTTCTACATCTTCCCCGCAGATCCCCACAAAGCGTCAAGATCCAGGGCCTCAGGTATCCCCATTGGGTGACCCCTCCTCTCTGGGAACTTCACCAGATGCCCCCACTGATGAAGTCCCTAGGAATAGATTGTGCAAGAGGAGGCACTTGGATTCCCCACAGGAATCTCTAACATCGGATACCGACTTGGAGGAATCAGAAGGGTCCCCATGGCCCCCCTCAGAAGAAGTCTCCTTCACAGACATATTGGAAATCTTAAGGCATAGGGGTGATTGGCAGTCCCTTGCCCCTTCTGAGGACGAGTCGGTTCTCCTGAAGGCCTTCGGATCTCAACCATCCACCTCCTGGGATACGCCACCCTTCATTGAGCTGATGGAACTGGTTGCTTGAAGGGCGTAGGAATCCCCTGACTCAGTGGAACCGGTCCCACGGAGGCCCAATAAGTGTATTACTTCCCCCACCGACAAGGCCTTTCTTACAAAAGGAGTCCCAGTTGATGCCATGGTGGTGGTGGTGGCCACCAAGAAAGAGATGTCGGAAACATCTTCGGCTGTCCATCCTCCTAATAGAGATTCTAGGACGATGGACAGATATGGGAAACGCATATTTAGTTCTGTGGCATTTTCCATGAGGTCGCTCAACTACCTGACACATTTTACCCGCCTTCAACGAGATCTCCTAAAAGAGCTGGGAGATGCTCTTCAGGGTAATACAGCTGATGCAGTCTCGGAAAAGGTGACTGCACAACTCAACACCCTCAATTCAATAGTAAACTCATCCATGCGCCTCATTTCATACGCGGCCGATGGATCGAGTAGGGCAACAGGCTCAGCGATAGCTCTTCGGAGGCAATCCTGGATGCGCCTTTGCTCCTTTGCGGAAGCCTTTAAATCTTCATTTGTCAATACCCCATTCGACGGGTCCGCTTTGTTCGGACCCAAAGTTAAGGAGACGCTTACTAGGTGTGAACAGGAAGGGAAGACTCTTGTCTGCTGCAGGGGTCCGTTTTTCCACTCCAACCAGACCGTACCCCAGAGGGCAATGAAGTGGAAAAATGTGATTCCGAAAACCTTAGCTAGCTTTCCAAAACACACCTACCAATACCCCCTCTAGAGGCAGAGGAGGGGGCAGAAATGGAAGACGCTGTTCAAACGGCAGAGGCGGTCTGCAGAACCAGGGCGACAGGGACCAGTTCTCTGGTAAGCCCTATCAGCGTTCCTGAAAGGAAGCCCGGCTGTCCTACTCTGGAGGCAGTCGGGGGTCGCTTGGCTTTATACCCAGACACCTGGCTAAACATTACAACGAACTCTTGGGTAAAAAGCGTCATTACCAGAGGTTATTACATCCCCTTTATAAAAACCCCACCAATATGTACAAGGATCCCAGACGTACCACCCAGTCTGAGAAAATTAGCAGCCGTAGAAATCAAAAAGCTGCTAGACAAAAGTCGTCCAGCCTGTCCCGGCGGACTAAATAGGATCCGGAACTTACTCAAGGTTCTTTTTAGTTCCAAAGAAAACGGGGGACTGGAGGCCCATACTAGACCTCAGCAAACTCAACACCTTCGTCAAGAAGGAAAAGTTCCGGATGGTCACTCTGCAGTCGATTCTCCCGTTCTTATCAACGGGCGATTGGATGTGCTCTATAGATCTCAAGGATGCTTACTACCACATCAGAATAGACAGATCATCCAGCGATCACTTGCGTTTCCGGCTGGGAGCCAGTGATTACCAATCCAGAGCCCTGCCATTTGGCGTCACCACAGCCCCCAGGGTGTTCAAATATATGGCAGTGGTCACAGCTCACCTGAGACGGTTGGGATTCCAAGTGTTTCCATATCTGGACAACTGGCTCCTCACGCCTCCTCCAGGCATCAACTAATCCAAGCAAGAGACTACACCATAGGTTCATAGGTTCATAGGTTCATACTAGGCTATCTGCCCGAGGGCATTTACAAGCCTAGCCCATAGTTTTGTGGCTTACGCCACCCCTTTGGTATGGGGAACTATACCCATTATTTTGCTGTGCCTCTGTTGAGCAGTGACACTGAGGTAATCCCTGGGGTATATCTGCGATCTCCCATCCATTGGTCAAGATTTCTCTTGAACAAGGCCAGCGAGGTGCTCTGCCTCACATATACCGGGATTTTATTCCACAGCATAGGGAGTCTTTGGGTGATGAATCTATCCCTCCAGCGCGTCCTATTAATAGCCGTGTCGAGGTTTAAGTCTCCCGCCCTTGTGGCTCTGACGGATCTAGATTTTTGAGGTGAAGCATATTCATCAAATCTGGGTTTGACATGGCCTTGTATGTTAGGCAAAGGTCACCTCTGAGCAAGCGGTAGCGACTGAATAGAGCTGGAGTTCTTTCAGTCGGGCAGCATAGGACAGATGTTTGAGACCCTTTATCCTTTTGGTGAGGAACTTTTGTGGCCTCTCCAGCTGCTGCAAGTGTCGGGTCAGATACATTCCAAATGGGGCATTGTACTCAATCATTGGTCTGATGAGTGATGAGTATAGGGAGACTATGACCTCCCTTGATCTAGATGAGAATCCCTTCATGATAAGGTGGGCAATGTAGAAGGTCTTCCTAACTACTTTAGCTACATGGGTGTCGAATGACAGACTACTATCAACCTGGGTCCCCAGGTCCCTGATAACTTCTTCTATGCTCAGTGGATTGCCACCTATTTGGTAGCTAGGGGTAACCTTGTTTTTCCCGAAGGGTATGACTATGCATTTTTGGCATTTAACTTTAGGCTATGGCTCTGGCACCAGTTATCAGTTTCTGTGAGACCCTTCAGAAGGATATCTGTGTCAGATGTGTTTTCTACTATGGCCCAGTTTGCAGTCATCTGCAAACTTTGTCAGCCATAACCCTCCTGTGTTTGGTTCTACTTGGCAGGAGTAGGTGCCAAACAAGAGTGGGCCCAGGACTGAGCCCTGTGGTACACCACTTGTGACAGGCTTTGAGTCTGACATGGCGCCAGCAACTCTGACCCTGTGGGTTCTGTCACTCAGCCAGTTTGCAACCCATCTTGTGATGTATGGGTTAACATTTAAGCTGATGAGTTTTTCAATGATACCCGAGTGGGGTATTGTATCGAAGGCCTTCGCCAGATCGAGGTAGGCTGTATGGACTGCCTTTCCCTCATCAATGGCTTTGGTGACTGTTTGAAAAAGTCAACCAAGTTTAGAAGGCATGATCTGCCTTTGACAAAGCCAAACTGGGATGGATCCAAAGTCTGCAAATTCCTATGTCTTTATTTATGAGGTCCATTATGATCCTCTCCATGGCTTTGCAGATAAGGCTTGTCAAGCTAATGGGCGGTAATTTCCAGGGTCGGTGGAGGCACCGCCTTTGTGAAGTGGGACCACAGTTGCAGTGCGCCACTCCTGGAGTGCGTATCCAGAGGTAAGACTATGATTAAACAGCTGTCCTAGCTGTGGGTTTAATTCCTCGTTGAGTTCGTGGAGCACACAGCCGGGGACACCATCAGGTCCCATGGATGCTGTGTTTTTGCTTTGGAGAGAGCAGTTCTCACTTGGGCGTTGGAGATGTTTGGGGGCTGCAATCGCTTGGTATAGATATCTCTCCTTTTGGGGGAGGGGAGTTTGCACTGAACCTGTCAGCCAGTATGTTGGCAATGTCTGTAGGATCAGTAATCTTCACATCATTTTGAACTAGTTCTGAGCATATCTGGGAGGTTCCTCCCAGGTTTCTAACATAGCTAAAGAAGGCCTTATGATTGTCTTTTGAGTCTTTAGCTATTTTTCTCTCAAAATTTGCTTTGGATGATTTTATGAGAGCTCTTAGTTTTTTACTTATAGTGATCAAGGGTGTCTTACCTTTTAAGGATTTTGCTCTATCTTGTAGTAGCTTCCTCCTTTTGTTGTAGAGTTTGTTTATGGCTGGGGTCCACCAGACTGGACGCTTGCCTTTGGTACAAAGAGTCTTTGTTTTGCTTGGGATTGCCTTATCCATGCAGTCCTGCAGGTGCTGGTAGAAGGCATTTGTAAGTGATTCAGCGGCTTGAGTACTGTTTTCCGCCAGCTCGGGGCCTTAAAGGAGACCACACTAGTCTTTAGAAGTGTGAAGTCGGCTTTCGAGAAGTTCTTTACTGTGGTCTTTTTATTTCAGGTGGGGGTGGGATGAGGACCTCCAGCGAGATTAGTTTGTGATCTGATCTCACCAGTGAGGGGTATACTTCCGGTGTTGAACATTGTGCTCCCATGTTCGTGATGATGAGATCAAGTATGTTTTCTCCTCTTGTGGGGATGGTGACTAGTTGTTCCATGGCATTTGAGTTTATGAATTCCAGGAACTTTTGGGCTAGGGTGTTTGGGCTTGAGTAGTGTTCCCAGTCTATATTAGGGTAATTGAAGTCACCTAGTATGATGGTGTTTGGTGATACATTTATCCCTCTAGTGTTTTCAGGAAGGCCATGTGAGGTTCCTGAGTTTGTGAGGGTGGCCTGTAACATGCTACAATTTGCAGAGCAGTCTTGCCTATGGTTAATTGCACCTGGATGGTCTCCGATGCATCGTGCGTTGCCACCAGTCTTGAGGTGTGGGTGTCTTTGATGAATATGGATACCCCCTCCTTTCTTGGTATTGTCCGGATTTTGGGGCGGAACGCATGATAAGAGGTAAAACCTGATAGTGCTGGGGTGCTCTCAGGAGCCTTGAACCAGGTTTCTGTCACTGCACAGACATCGATGTTCTCCATACTGAGAAGGGCCTCGAGTGCGTGCATTTTGAGATTTAGACTTCTGGCATTGAGCAGCATTACCCTTAGTTTTTTTCCTTTTTGTGTTCTAGGGTGGTAGGTTTAGAATTTGAGCCTTGCCTAAAAAGGCACTATGGGGTGGCAAGAGCCTTTGCCAATATCCGGAATCCCAGGGTGACAGGTGCAAGCCGTCCTCGAAGCAGCGTGGCTTGTCCAGCATGTCATCCCAGGCAGACAGACATTGGATCCCCTTTGAATGACACCAGAGTTTAAGCCAATTGTTAAAGCTGATCATCTTATCTCTGTATTGTGGCATCATTCTTGATGAAGGTAGGATACTGCTCAAGGTCAGGGTCATACCTGCCTGGGCTACATAATCAGAGAGCTCCTCAATGTCTCTTTTCATGTAGTCCAAGGAGGTACGTCTCAGGTCGTTTACACCAGCGTGGACAATGACTGAGTCGTATTTGTACCTGCTGTTGAGAGACCTGAGTGCTCAACCATAGTCCTTTGTTCCCAGTTGGGCATAACCCTAAACTTCGAAAAATCTGCGTTATCGCCCTCGCAGCATATTACATTTATAAGGGCAGAACTGGACACCGTCAACGCAAGGATCAGGTTGCCCCAATCAAGAATCCTAACTCTAAAAAATCAAGTATCCAGTCTCTTAGCCCGCAACAAAGCACCAGCGTCCAAGATACTACAACTCTTAGGAACCATGGCAGCCACATTGATAGTCCCGTTAGGACGCATGCACATGCGAATACTCCAGTGGTTACTCTTCGCACAGTGGTCTTACCAACAACTACCCATGTCTCACGCGATCAGGTTAACCAATCTTTGCAAGAAGGATCTCAGCTGGTGGTTCAACAGCAACCAAGTGATAATGGGTCGTCCCTTCATTCTTCCCCAACCCACAGCCAGAGTGAACACGGATGCTTCCCTGACAGGGGGGGGGCTATTTCAGAGAAAAACTGTCCAAGGCACTTGGTCAATCATAGAAACACACTTGCATATAAATGTCCTAGAGCTGAGAGTGGTGTTCCTAGCGTTGCAACACTTTCACGACTCTCTTCCTCCAGGCACAATTGCTATCCAGACGGACAACATGTCGGTTGTCTGGTACATGAACAAACAAGGGGGCACCAGATCATACCGTTTATGTTGGGTGGCCTTAAGGATTTGGCAATGGGCTGTATCCACCAGACGCTTTCTGATAGCAACGCACATCCCGGGGTCATCCAGAGTGATAGCGGACAAACTAAGCAGAGCCATGCTTTTGCCCCACGAGTGGTCTCTCAAGCAACAAGTAGCGGACAGCATTTTCCGCAGATGGGGCCAGCCTTGCTGCGACCTGTTTGCATCTCCGATGAATGCCAAATGCAGCAACTACTTTGCCCTTTATCTCCCACCGGGGAACGAACCCAGGGATGCGCTCGTACACGATTGGCCCCCGGGCCATATGCCTTTCCGCCGATACCCCTGATTCCCAAATTCATGCAGAAAGCCAAAAGTCTGGGAAGGACTGTGATCTTGATAGCCCCATCTTGGCCTCGACAGATTGGGTTTCCCTTCCTGCGGAAGTATCAACTGGAAGAACCATGGATTCTGGACCCAGTGCCGGATCTTCTGACTCATTCGTTGGGAGTTCTCCATCCCTCCCTCACTTCCCTAAAACTGACAGCTTGGCTGCTCCAATTCCCACATTAGCCAGGTCACAAGATTTGTCTGCTGCGGTCCAACACATTATAGTTTCCTCTCATAAACTATCCACTAGGAAACTATATAATAGCAAATGGAAACGGTTTGTTCACTGGGCTTCTCAACATGACACTGACCCTTATGTAGCACCTGTCCCATACCATCTTAGAGTTCTTGTCTTCCTTGTTCCATGATGGCGCGGCTGCTGCCACCATTAGAGTTCAATTGGCTGCTCTCTCAAACTTCCATGTAGGCTTTAACGGCTCCAACATTATGTCGCACAAACTATGTAAAGCATTCTTAAAAGGAACCCACCACCTCAGACCACCTATTAGGCATCCTGTCTGCCCCTGGAATTTGAATCTGGTTTTATCCCAACTGATGCTTGCCCCCCCTTTGAACCTGCTTCTTCTTGCCATTTAAAGTTTTTGTCTTGGAAAACTTTATTCCTGGTAGCCATTACATCTGCACGTAGGGTCTCCGAACTTCAGGCCTTGTCTTCCAAACCCCATACTTGATTTTTCACCCTGATAGGGTATCCCTCAGGACTAATCCTACCTTTCTTCCCAAGATCACTTCAGAAAGTAACTTAAATCAGTCCATTGAGCTCCCAACCTTCTTCAAACACCATACCAACAAACTGGAATATATGTTACACATGCTTGATGTACATAGACAACTGAGGTTCTATCTAGATAGAACGAAGGATTTCAGACAATCGGATCAACTCTTCGTTTCTTATGCAGACAATAAGAAAGGTTTCACAGTGTCAAAAACCACACTATCCAAGTGGCGCTCTGACTGCATCAGATCCATTTATGCTTCCACAAATCAACCATTAGAAACTAACATCAAAGCCCACTCTACACGAGCTATTTCTACGAGTCATTGGCTAATGCAGCTCGCTTGCCTTTAGATACCATCTGTGCAGCTGCCACGTGGTCAAAACCTCACACGTTTATTACTGATTACAAAGTAGATAGGACCTCCAGGGACAGGGCTACGTTCGGTTCCACTGTGCTCAGGAATGTTCTCCCGTGAGCCACCCAGGGTTAGGGTGCTTGGGACACTACCCACGTGTAAGAACAAAAGAGCGAGATAAAACAACTTCACATAAAGAAGTTATGTCCTTACCATAACGTTCCATGTGAGTTGTTCATCTCACCTTTTGTTCTTACATTCCCGCCCACCTTCCCCCTCCAGTCGAGGAGATGGTTGCCTTGGAGGATTGGTTCAGTTGTCAGTCTGTTAATACATTCCTACTCTTGTTTCCTTTTGCTGTTATAATTATCTGAGCAGGTAGACTCCATAGTCTTATTCTGTCGGTAGGCTGTCTTGGTTGCAGCACACTAGATCTGAGGATGTACAGTAGAGCATCATGGGATATACACTAGATCTCGAGCTTCTCTGAGAGTCTGAACTTGAAAAGCGGCCGATTCGGAGCCGAGGGATCGGCTCCGACCCACGTGTAAGAACAAAAGGTGAGATGAACAACTCACATGGAACGTTATGGTAAGGACATAACTTCTTTTTTCCTTTGCTAAGCCATCCTTGAGTAAACCAGTAACGAAGGTGACTCTAGCTAGGTGAATATCTCACTACATTTTACTCGTGTACAAAATTTCTGGTTGGCCTGAGCCTGTGGGGATTTGTGCTCATTCTACCCATTCTATGGCTACCTCTGCTGCCTTTTGGTCAAGGGTACCCTTGGATGACATTTGTTCGGCGGCTACTTGGGCTTCCTCTCATACCTTTATTTCTCATTATAAATTAGATCTGATATCCAGAGGGAGGGCAGCCTTTGGCTCTGCAGTGCTCCGGAATATTCTTCCTTGAGGACCTCCCAAGTTTTTTGGTAGCTGGGGACTCTGTCCCACAGGTTGCTGATCAAATAAAGTTAACTACTTCAGATAAAGAAGTTATACTCACCATAACGTTCCATCTGAGTAGGTAACTTCATTTGTCAGCAACCGACCTCCCCTCCATCCCCCTAACCTGTAGTTCGTTACCTGAATAATTAAGTGGTTCACTCCTGGTAGGTATCTGGTTAGGATATTCAGGTTTTGCTTGTTTTAGTGCTGTCTGATAATTGGGCAAACTTGATCTGAGGACTGGAGGGAGGTAGCAGGGTATTATGGGTAAGGAGGAGGAGCTTGGAGCTCAGATCTCTAGCTTGGAAAGCTGCCAGCTCGGATCCGGGTCGGATCCGATACCCACAGGTTGCTAACAAATGAAGTTACCTACTCAGATGGAACGTTATGGTGAGTACATAACTTCTTTTTCTCTTGCCACATCTCCTTTTTTATATTACCCATAAATTCCCATGAATCTTTAACCAAGTGTTCACAGTCATTGATAACATGTTTGACCCAGAAATCTACCCGCACTGCTAATGGACGAGTTTTAGAATTGTTTGCCGCCACAATGGGTCTAAACTGAGGTTTCACTATGTTTTTATGTATTTTGGAGATTCCGAAAAAAATAGGGATTTTAGGGTCTCTTACATGTAGAAATTCATAAGGTTCTTGTTCTGTCCTATTATTTATTAAATGTTTCTCTAAGTATGCATTAATATGTGCATAAGAAATATTAATTTGATTAGGAGAAACTGAAGCATAAGTTTCTTCATCAAATAATCAATTTTGCATCACATCCGAATAATCTGTAGACTTGAACAACACAACACCCCCTCCCTTGTCAGGGGTCATAACTCTTATAGTATCATCTTTCCTCAACTCCATTAACAAGTTAAACTCTTCCTTACTTAAATTCCATTTTACTTTCTTGAATTTATTTCTCTCTTGAACCTTATACATTTCTTCCAATACTATTTTTTCAAAGGTGTCAATTAATGGATGGAGAGGAGGGTTAAGCACACTTCCTCTGTAAGGGATGTTGCTGTTCTTTACAGTAGAAATGTTATCTGAAAACAAGATGTCAAAATTAAATTTCCTGGTGAACAATTTAAATTCTATACTATTGTCTACCATGTTGGCTCGAGTTTGGGACACAAATTTAATACCTTTGGAAAACAATTTGAAATGCGTTTCAGTAACAGTGTGCTCAATATAGTTATAAATGGTAAACCCATCCATGGTGTTCACTGTGGGCTGTCCATCTGCAATGGCTATTTGAATCATTCCCTACTAGTTGATTCTCTTCCTGTATACGAGTTAAAACTGATAGTGTCCCCCCATCTTCATCTGTCCATGTGCTGTTCTTCGTGAGCGGTGGAATACTGGAAAATCCTGGTCATAAGTATCACCGTAGTCTCCACCCTGCTTATATTCTTCTTCATATCCTTGTGTTTCTCTATCACTTTTTTATTACTGCTGTAGTGTGAATTTACTGAAGGTAGAATGTTTTCTGTTGGGTAGACTCTCTTCTCTTTATATTGTTGACTATCTCTATCTAATTTTCATATTTTTCTTAGAAAATAGATTATTAATTCTTCTATCTACCCTATCAAATACCTTAAAATATAACTATATATTGTGGGAATAACAAATCCTTTGAAATATTCTGGTCAAGCAGTTCTACTTTAAAAATACTATCTCTCTGTTGCTCATAAAAAAATACAGTTTTCTTAATATTTATACCTGCTTCATCAAAAAGACTGTAAAATTCATTCAATATAGAATCGTATTTTATCGCAAACGGAAACTTGTATATATGTAAACCTTGTGGAACAATTTGTAACCTTAAACATTCATTCAAGTATGCTATATCAACTTCACAAGATTTTAGTTTAAGCAATATTTTTTCAAAAAAATTAATTTTCTTCAAAGAAGAAAAACTTTTGAGTTTTGTCACTGTTCAATTCCAACACCTTGTGCTGTTCCACAGCGGCTTGCTCAGCACCAGAGAATACATATCTTCTGTTTATAAGGGAAGTATAACGTTCCTTCCTGGAATCTTTATGTAAGTTTCTCCCTGCAGGGACATTTTGTCCACTGCTAGTTAGCCCATTCATGTTGTCACACTGGTTAACTATAGGGTTAATATTCTCATTATGTATAAATTGACCACTAGTGCCCAGTCTTTCCCCTGAAAGTCTAAACAGATTGTTAAAAGGCTGCATAGTCTTTCTAGAGTCATCATGTCCCCCACAAGTTGCTGGAATCGTTCCTGGTTCACCCGGGACATTGTGAGTATTTAAATTTACAGTACCTGGATTGAAAATTATGCTTGGTGTAGTCAAAAAGCTTTCCCGCATCTGTAGTTGATTTTTAGAGCAAGCAGTCCCTTCAGAAAGATGCCTTCTTTTCGGTATGGCTCCTTATCGTTTGCCCTCTCTTCCTGGTACTTGATTTGCATCACTGCTGCTATCGTCATGAAGTCCTGCCTCTTCATTGGTTAATTCAGCTGTCAACAAACCGCTCAGTCTTTCTACTGGTTCTGCCAGGATCCTTGGCAATGGATTTAAAACTACTCGTGAAGCTGAAAAAAGCACTGACCAGCCGCTGTAGTTCTCCCTTCAATTCGGAGACTTCCTGTTTTAGAATACTCAATTCAGAATTCTCCTCGGGGCTAGTCACATGGTTGACTTGCCTTTGAGCCTCCCCATTTTGTTCTCCATGTGTCTCCATATCAATTCAGCCTGGAGAGTGGGTGTAGAAAACAAACCAAAACCTAAAAACACCCAGAAAGTAAAACAACTGTAAAACCAAAAATATCCAGGCTGTAATCAAGAAAAAAGGGTTGTCTATCTGTAGTACAAGTTTATTAAGCGCTTTCGGCTATGCACAGCATAGCCTTCATCAGAATACATTACAAACAGCATACTGCTTCATTAAATAGAACTCATTGACTAATCACAAAGTTAAAACAATTAAAGAATCATCCCCCTACATTGCCCATTAACTCTTAAAAACCATACAGAAACAGTCAATTCATCACTAGAAAACATGCTCTATAGAAAAACCTTTTAAAATTCCTCAGTAACTATAAAAATATTTATTTCTTATTTTTTCTTTCCTGCAAAACTGGGACCATGGAAATATTTTCATTTAACCCTGGGGGAAACATTGCTGCTGTTCTTATTTGCCATTGTTTCTTTGTTCTTTAAAGTATTTTTCCAATCCCCCCCTCTTGGATTTAATTTAACCTGCTCCACAATTCCAAATGAAAATTTTGTAAAAGATGCACATATTGAAGAATGTTTATATAGTGCACTACTTGTTTTTTTTTTTTTTGTTTTTATGTCAACATGCTCATACATCCTACTTTTAAGTGACTTTTCTGTTTTTCCTAAATAGAATGCTGTGCGCGAGTTGCACAGAGCTATGTATACAACACCTTTAGTCAAACAATTCCCATTTATAAACACTATTTTATTTTACTTTTTAGCCTATTGCGTAGAACTACCCAAGAAGACTGAATGCTGTAATTAAATCAAAAGGTGCTTCAATAAAGTATTAGTTTAAGGGTGTGCACACTTGTGCAACCAGCTTATTGTACATTTTTTTTCCCTTAACAGATTTCTTTGTTTTTCAATTGAGTTGTACAGGTTATATGTCACTTAAAAGTGGGAAAAGTTTTGAAATGATTTATTGTGGTCTCATTTTTTTAAATCCTAAAAACCTGGCATTTTAACAGGGGTGTGTACACTTTTTATATCCACTGTAAGCGTACCATCTGCCATTTCACAATTCCCCTCTTGGTGTTGGGGATGCTGGCAACTCTTGAAATTCAAATATGAATTAGAGAAAGTCTCTCTACAGTACATAACCAAGATGTATCTTTTACCTGTAACATCCAAGTAATTGATCCAAGACACATTACTATGGGAAGTGAATCTAAGAAAGTTAGTGGAGGTTTCCCATTGAACCAAAAATGCTTCCCACTGCTCAGCAGACCCCTTCCACAAAATTAGTAACAATCCTACAGGAATTTGTAATAAGCATAAATATGGGAAGCAGGTTCTGATGAAAATATAAATCGCTCTTCCCACATTGCTAACACCACATTTGCATACACCAGAGCACACACACTATATCCCCATTGCCACGCCAGATATTTCATGAAAATATTCATCCTCAAAGAAAATGTAGTGGTTGGTCAAGGCAAGTTCTAAAAGGGTCTGCAACAACTGAATATCTTTGGTAGAGAAAGTGTTCTGAACACTTAAAAAACTGTCTAAACCACTCTAGTTCCAAAGAGTGAGGTATTACCATAAACAGATTAACTCCATCAGCTGTGATAAAAAGAACATTTCCATCATATGCCAGAGTGTTTACATTCCCACATAAGTGCCATGAGTCCCTCAAACCAGCGGCAACTATTGGTCTCGAAAGATTATAGAGCTTTTAATTAGAGAGAGTGACCACAAGCTAGATTAGCTGAATAATAACATTAAAGCTCGGAATGTATTAATTCACAAGGGTCTCCTGTTCCCTTCACTTAAGGCTGAGTAATCTGGTATTTTTACCAAAATAAACAGGTTGAGGCTATCAGAATTTGTAAAATATGATAGAGACAAATGTGATTACGAAGGTGGGAAAGCATATTCCAGACCACCCTTGACTAAAAATGGGAGTGATGTTTTTTCTCATTTGCAGGGTGGCAGTGAAGTCCCACATACAGTTGGCAAGTTTTTTCAGGAGGAGCCTTAGACTGTTTTTTTGAACATTCCTTAGATTCACCGCTCAGAGAGATTAACAAAGCAGAGACCTTCGGTTATTCTGCCCCCCACTGTGGGACACTTCAGAGGTCAGTCTTTAAACTATCAGTGATGAGGCAGGGGGAAGAACAGACATTGAATTAATGTACTTGTGGCTGTTTTGGAGTTTGTTTGTCTGATAATTCTTTCAAAGTTTTTAACTTATCCAAAATAGGTGTGTTTGTAGATGCATTTAATGTTTTCGAAAAGGGGTTTAGTTTTATTCCTAGTTTCAAGTTAGACATGGTTAAAGCATTAATTCAATTGAAACTGTTCACTAGGAATTTAAATTTGAGAGTTTTCTTTTCTGATAAACCCCATATTTCATCCTCTATTACTTAGACACGGAGAAGTGTGTTTATACCACCTGTTTAATCCCTAGGTAGCAATCCTTGAAAGAATTTGTATCAGTTTAGGAACTTTTCCTCCCAGAAGGTGTATGTTGTGGGAATTTCACATTAAGTGAAAGGCAAAGTTTGATCTTGCCAATAGTAGAAATGTCCGTATCATGAAATTGGACAAGGTGAGGGGGTATTAATTATGGATGGTTTAGATTACTCCTCTGATGAGACAACCTACAGGAGAGTTTCAAGGAATGAAATCAGTATAGCATATAATACGCTTGATGTGATGTCGTTTTCATTCTTTTTCAATGTATGGGTTCGGATCCAACCCTATAATCCAACTAGGACACACATTCCAGACTTTGGATCCAGCTCTAGAGCTCCTCCTTCTAACCATAATACACTATTATCTGAAGTAGTTAACTTCATTTAAAAATCAACCTGTGGGATTCCGGATCAGATCCGAGACTGCAGTTTCACCAGTATCTGATCCGAGTTCCAAGCTCCTCCCCTTACCCATAATACTCCTCCATCTCTTTCTTTCCCTCACATCTCGTCTGCCGTGGCTTTGCCAAGCAGTGTGGTATAGAGCTCCAGGTGTGGTAGGTACTTTTCTATGTTTTTTTGTGGGTGTTCTGAGTTGTTGGTAGTGTAGGTAGGCTTCCTACTGTCCCTTGCCGCCTCTTCCCTTGTTTTGCGCCGCTTTCCTTTCCAAAAAAAAAAAAGTTGTTTCTTGTGTAGGTAGTTAAGGCCTTGTCTCACTTCCTCTTCTGAGTGAGAGTGTGTGAGTGTTGGCGTCGGGTAGTTTAGTTTAAACCTTGCTAGGTTAAACTTTGTGTGCCTTGAATATGTCTGATCAGCAGGCCAAGCTGATCTATAGAAAATGCACAGTGTGTGGTACCATAAGTTGTCCTCCGCAGATGGCCACACTCTGTGTTGTGTGGGTGCAGCCCATTATCTTAAGACTGCTCTGTTTGTGTGGGGTTCAACCCCAGGGACCTAAAGGATTGTAGGGCAAAATTGATCCTTAAGGGAGTTCTCCCTTTTACGGAGGCGGCTGCCTCTTCTGTTGCAGTCATGGCCATGACCGCACCTTCTACTTTGGCCACTGTCGCCTCTCCCTTCCAGGCCGGGACTCAACCTCCTGGACAAAAGCCTGTGGTTAGGGAATCCAAAAAAATAGAGGAGGAAGGATAGAGAGAGAGACCAGAGGAGGAAGAGATCCCCGGACCGTTCGGATCCGGTGGGTCCTCCCCCGAAACATTTTATTTTTAAAAGCCAGCTTCTCCTCGGCACCGATCACGCCGGAGGAGCTTAGACTTCTTTCAAGGGCCTCCGTACACTGACCCTCCCAGCCGGCGTCTGTGGCCTCGTCACAGTCCACCCAATGTTTATCTGAAGCAGACCTGGACAAAATAATGCAAAGGTTTATTTGCACCCAGATGCAGATGGGGGTCTTGCCAGCTCCCTCTCCCTCCAGAGGGGGGGCTCACTTCCCTTCTTTGCCCCGATATCTCCTTCTCCCCTATGACCCTTGATATTGGAGTTCTTGGATCTGAGAGGTCCTGGATTCGGGGCCGATGGTACTGTGTATGTAGACGCCGGCCATTACCTTGAGCACGTTCAATCCTACTGGTTCAGACCCGAGCGGCTCTCTGAGCCGAAGCCTGGGGGTGTCTGATCCGAGGGGTTGGGCTTATCTCCTCTGGCGCTGACACTGTCTGGTCAAGGCCTACCCCTCGGTATCTTGGCTCCGTCGGGCTCGGCTTCGATCCCCACGCCGGGTCTGGGGAGAGCAGTCTCCTTGCCAGTTCCTCAGGAGGCTCGTTCTCCTTTGGCATTCGATGTGGTGGAGTGGATTCCGCCCCAACTCTGTCATCTCTGGGTGCGTCTTCTGCCATTCTGCCCATGCAGGGACAGCCCGTGCTCGAGGTGCCCTAGACTGTGACCCTCGAGGAACCAAAAGTAGTTTGCGAGCCCTTTCCAGAGAGTTCCAGTGAAGAGATCCCTCACAAGTGAATGTGTAAAAGGAGACACTTGGACTCCTCTCCAGTGTCCCTCACTGAGGACACCGACTTGGAGGAAGGGGAAGGTTCTGCCAGATCAGCCCCTGATGATGTCTTCTTTGGAGACGTAATGGAAATCCTGCGCCAGCAGGGGGGGGAGGTTGGTCATCCCGCCCCCCCCCCCAAACCTTCCTTGGACGAGTCTATGTTCCTGGAGGGATTCAACACGGGACCGTCTACCTTGGTGGACCTCATTTACCACCAGGGCATGGAAGGAGTCTGACACCGTGGAGCTATCCCCAGGCACCCCGATAACATCTTGAGCCCTCCAGTGGGCAAACTGAGTTGGAACAAGGCATCCCCTGTGGACGCCATGGTGGTAGCGGCTACCACCAAGAAAGAACCAACCCAGGAAAGTTCTACGGTCCATCCTCCTGACCGAGAATCCAGGACGATGGATCGTCTGGGAAAGCGGACATATGCTTCAGCCACCTTTTGTATAAGGGCCCTGAATTATTTGGCCAATGTTACTAGACTGCAGCGAGACCTCATCAAGGAGTTCACCGAGTCGTCCATGTCTCCGGAGGATAAACACACATTTTTAGCAAGAATGGCCACTGTCAAAGCGGTTGCAAATATGTCCATGCGCCACCTCTCACATGCCACTGAAGGAGCAGCAAGGGCTGCTAGGTCTGGAGTTGCCATGAGGTGACACGCCTGCCTTAGGCTTTTTCAATTCATGGAACCCTTTAAAGCATCTTTTGCGAATGCCCCTTATGATGATTCTTCCTTGTTTGGGAAAACAGTTTGTGAGACATTAGTCCAGAGTGAGAAAGATGGGAAGACACTGCTGTCAGAATCCACTTCCCTAACCCTCAAATATCCTTTTCCAGGAATAAGAGGGGGTAAAAGATGTCGTTCCGGAAGACTCAGTATTCTCGGGACACTCGGGACTCACCTTCCCCTAGAGGCAGAAGGTGTCAGGACAGACACTGGCCCAGAGGCAGGGGAGGGGATCCGAGAAATTTTGGGTCTAGAGAACCATTCTTGGACAGGCCCATGCAACAGCCCTGAAGGGTTGCCTGACTGCTCTGCTCTGGCAGCAGTTGGGGGTCTCCTTTCTATGCACCTGACGGCATGGGGAGTCAGTGTCATCAGACCGTTGGGTACTGCAAATAATATGCAGCGGTTATACAATCCCCTTTCTAACTCCTCCCATTCCACAAAAACACCTCCCGGATGTTCCACCCGTGCAAAGGGAGGCAGCAGCACTACAAATAAGAAAGCTGCTAAGGAAACGTGTCATCCAGCCTACCCTCCTAGATCAGTCTTTGGTGCCAAAAATGACGGGGGACCCAAGGCCCATTTTGGACCTTTCCACTCTAAACCTGTCAGTTGCCAAAGAGAAGTTCTGGATGGTCACTCTACAATCCATCCTGCATTACCTGCAGGAGAACGACTGGGATGTGCTCCATAGATCTCCAGGACACACACTATCACTTCAGGATGCACAGACACTCCAGGAGGTTCTTCCACTTTCGGCTAGGGGCCAATAACTATCATTTCCGAGCCCTACCCTTCTGTCTCACCACAGCCCCTAGGGTGTTCACCAAGGTTATGGCAGTAGTAGCGGCTCACCTGAGGCTTCAGGGGATACAGGTTTACCTGTACCTGGACGATTGGCTCCTCGCTGCTTCCACCAGGCATCTACTTTGTCAGGCCAGGGACTGTTTCCTGAAATTGTCAGACATGCTGGGCATCACAATCAACATATCCAAGTCTTCTCTAGACCCTGTTCAGGTCTTGGACTATATAGGAGCGAGAATTGATACTTCTTAAACCAAGGTGTTTTTAACTCCAAAAAGAGTATGGAACTTACAACTTCATGTATCTGTGGTCCTGCATTCTTATCTTCCACCAGCCGAGGCGGTTTTGAGAAGCTTGGGTTCCATGGCAGCCACCATTACTCTTCTTCCCTGTGCTTGTCTTCATATGCGAATTCTGCGGTGGACGTTAGTGGTTCAGTGGTCTCCCTTAGATCTGCCGTTGACACATCCTGTTCACATAAGCAAAGCGTGCGGGAAGTCCCTCCTATGGTGGATACAAGTAGAGAGATGTATGTTTATTGCAGCCCCTCCCCAAGCCATTGTGACCATGGACACCTCCCAACTAAGGGGGGGGCATTGAT
The DNA here is from genome assembly GCF_019279795.1 of Protopterus annectens. NCBI lineage: Eukaryota > Metazoa > Chordata > Ceratodontiformes > Protopteridae > Protopterus > Protopterus annectens. Next base: position 622,295,468 of record NC_056726.1, on the reverse strand, counting down.
CGGGCTGGATGGTCCAAGACATGTGGTCCCCGAACAAGACCAAACTGCATATCAATGTTCTAGAGATGAGGGCAATCTTATTAATGTTTGCAGGCCCTTCATGCTTTTCTTCCTCTGAGAATGATTGCAATTCAGACAGACGTCAGTGGTCTGGTACATCAACAAACAGGGAGGAACTAGGTCTTACCCCCATTGTTGCGAGGCCATGAGTGTGTGGGAATGGGCGATCTCCTCCAGCCGTTTTCTGGTAGCAATGCACATTCTGGGTTGGTCCAATATTCTGGTGGATAAAACTGGGCAGGACTGGGTTTCCCTTCGTACTAATCTTTTTTTTCCTGCCTAAAGTGGCCTCTGAAACAAATATCAATCAAATTAGTCAATTTACCTGTCTTTCCAAATTTTCAGAACAGGGGTGAATATAAATTGCATTTGCTAGATGTACATAGGCAACTACTCTTCTACTTAGACCGGACTAAAGCCCATCGCAAGTTTGACCAGTTGTGTCCTTTGCTATGCCCTTTCTGGGCAAACCGGTTTCTAAGGTGATTATTGCCAGATGGATTTCCGTATACATTCTTCAGTTTTACAAAGCTGAAAGCATGTCTCTTCCGGGTAGGATAAATGCCCATTGTACCAGCTCCATGGTTACGTCAGCTGCCTTTTGGTCTAGAGTGTCTTTGGACGATATTTAAGTGGCTACTTGGTCCTCATCTCATACTTTTATTTCTCATTATAAATTGCATATGGTTTCCAGAGGGAGAGCATCTTTTGGCTTCTCAGTGCTCTGAAATATCCTTCCATGAGGGCCACCCAGGGTTTTTTGTTTGGTAGCTGGGGACTCTGTCCCACAGGTTGATGATCAAATGAAGTTAACTACTTCAGATAAAGAAGTTATGTACTCACCATAACGTTCCATCTGAGTAGTTGGAAATAATGTCATCAGTCGTCCCGCCCTCCTTCTCTCTGACCTTCTCTTGGCGCTTTCTGCCTTGGCAGACATGAGAGGGTGCGTTTGCGGCTCTCCTGTTTTTCCATGTGTGTGAAGGTATTTTAGGGTCTGGTTCGTGTTAGGGTATAGCAAACTTGATCTGAGGGAGGGAAGGAGATGGAGGGGTATTATGGGTAAGGGGAGGAGCTTGGAGCTCGGAGCTCGGTTCAGATGCTGGTGAAACTGGCGTCTCGGACCCAATCTGGATCGGACATCCCACAGGTTAATGACAGATGAGGTCTAACTACTCGGATGGAACATTATGATGAGTACATAACTTTTTCATCCCCATTGCCTCAGATCTCATATTCCGCCATCATGAATAGATGCAGATTCCACTCTTGAGTTGTATTAGAAATATTTTGTGAGTTACTTAATTTTTGGATGTAACTAACTTTAGCTTAGCTTAGCTTATCATCCCTTCTAGTTTTTCTCACTGGACATTAGGACTTTCTGCCTCTTTTTCTGCTATTCTCACTAAGTAGTAATTTGTTATCATTGTTGGTATATTTGCTTACTCTTTCTTGGTATTTCCTAAAATTACCATTGCTGGTAATTAAACCTCTTTCCTTTCTTTAAAAAAAATTTACTTGTAGTTTATTCTTGTTGTTTTTCTTTTCTTGGATAAACCAACAGGTTTTAAGGAATGCACTTCTTGTGGCCATAACATCCCAAATTTGGATGCCCACAAGGAGTGTGTGTATTGTCTTGGGGCTGGGCACTTAGACACTGCTTGTAAGATTTCCTCCACCTTTAACCCAAGAGCCCTGGCAGATCTCTACTACATCTTCTTCATGGGCTCAAACTCCCTCCAAAACTAACAAATCTGCTCCTCTGGAACACAGGAAACAGTCCCCTCCAAAGTCCCTCAGGTCTTCGTCGGAACCTTATGTAAAAAACAGAAAAACTTTGGATCCAACACTATCTGATCCAAAGACTCAACAATTGGTTCTGAAGTAGTCAGATCCTAAGGCTTCGGCTCCTTCAGTTATTACCACAAGTCCAACAGTACCATCCTTGGATCCTAGGTCCTCATATCTAAAGCTAGGTGCTTTGTATAGGAGTACTACTGTGGAATTTGCTGTTAAGCCTGTTGCCCCCACCCTGCCTTCTCAGTTGCTTCAGACTCCAAAGAAGCATTCAAAGCCCCCATCCACTACTAACTCTAGGTCCTCCTGAATCTTATCTGAAGTGTATGTGGATAGGATGATGCGAACATTTCTCAGAGTGCAGATCTAGATGGGGTTTTACCATATCTGTCCCCTAAGAGATCCATGACTGTCTGTCAAACATCTCCTCTTTTAGATTTGGAGTCCCAGGATCTGAAATCCTTGAGAGGTCCAGTGTTTGATTTGAGGAAAGTTACTTCCTCCACTCCAGTTGTATCCTTGGCTAGTTCTGCTCCAAAACCATCTGATCAGAACGGGTCTCTGAGCCAAAGTGTCAGCATTGGATCCGAGGGGATAGGCTCTGCTCAGATTTTGTTGGATCTGTTCCTTCCCCTCCAAGCTTTGGCCCTGCACAGTTTGGAACTGGCTCCACCCACGAGGTGCAGATCTGAGGGAGCTCTAGACCTCTTTTTGTCGGGACGTTTGGCTTTGCGAAGGTGAATCGGGGCCTGTCTGGGTCCATCAGCTTTCAATGTGGTGGTAAAGGCTTTCTCTCCAGAGAGAACTGCCTTCTCATGCTTTGGACCCTACCCCTTTTCTGTCATCGGTTCTGATCTCTGAGTCAATTAGACTTGCTCTACAGGGACATCCAGTTCCAGTAGGTGTCCAAATAGTTCCAGTACAGAAATGTCCCCTCTTTTCTGACACCTCATCTGAACACCCCACATTGTAGGTGCATTGAAAGAGAATGTGCAAAAGGAGACACATTGTCTCCCTGATGGAGTCTGTCATGGAAGATACCAATTTTGATGGAGAGGGTTCTCCCAGATCACCACCGGATGACATATTTGCAAATATTTTAGAAATCATAAAGCAAAAGGTGGCTGGTCTTCCCAACCCCCCCCCCCCTCTCCCACCCACCTGAAGAATAGGTATTTTTGGAGGCCTTTGGTTCTGGTCCATCTTGTGTCTTGGGATACCCCCCCCCCCCCCCATCAGATGAATTTATTGATTTGGTTTCCTTCTAGGCTTGGAAGGAACTGGATACCATTAAGCTGATTCCCCAAAAGACTAGGTACATTTTTATCCCCACCAGCAGATAGACTCCACTGGAGCAAAGGGGAGTCCCCATTGATGCTGTGGTGGTGGGGTCAGCCACCAAGAAAGAGCTATAAGAACAGCAGAAAAGAGATCTTCTGTCTATCCGCCAAACGGAGTCTAATGAGTTGGATAGATTTGGAAAGCAAGTCTTTGCTTTTGCAACTTTTGCCTTGAGAGCATTAAACTACCTGGCACACTTTACTAGGCTTCAGAGAGATTTGACCAAAGAGCTGTCTGCTGGGGACTTCAAAAGAACATCCTTGCAACTGGTCACACTCTTATCTATATTGAACGCTTTGATGAGGTTGATTTCTCACATAGTTGAAAGTACCTCATGAGCAGCTAGTTCGGGCATTGCCATAAGGAGACATGTCTGGATGTGGCTGTGCGACTTTCCTGAGCCTTTTAAGATGTCCTTTATCAATGCCCCATTTGATGGCACTTCCTTGTTTTGGCCATCAGTAAAAGAGACACTTGCCCGCAAAGAACAAGATGGAAAGACTCTGCTATGGGAATCATCTTGCCTCAATGAACCTTTTCCTGGAATCAGAGAGGCAGTAAGAAGATGCGGTTCCAAAAATCTCAGGGACCTTTCCAAGATTCATGCGGTGATAATTCCTCCAGAGGCAGAGGAGGAAATTCTAGTGGAAGATGTTGACTTAGAGGCAGAGGAGGTACGCAGAATCAAGACTTTATGGATTCTTTCCTAGACAGGCCTGCTTAGTGCTCCTGAAGTTCTTGCCCAACTGTCCATCTCTGGAGGCAGTTGGGAGTCAATTGTCCTTGCATCCAAATGCCTGGACAAGTATAACACAAGAACCTGATGTTATCCATGTCACTATTCCTTGCTCTTCAGTCGTAGGATCCAACATCGGATCCTAGCCGGCAACTTAGACCAATCTTAGGCTCAAGCTCCTCCCACTCCAATAACCCCTTGCTTCCCTTTAACCCCTCAGATCTGGTTTGCCGCTCTCCAGCTTCAGACATGATTTCTTGGCTTGACTGTCTTCACATTGATAAGTGCTTATATTTCTAATATTTTTCTGCTATTTTTATATATTTTCTTATATTTGCTTGCTTGTAGTATAGTTAAGCTTAGTTGTTATCCTCCTGTTACCATTTGTGACACCAAGTGTACTGGCCCAGTAATCGAGGAGCCTCAATTTTCACCACTAACACCAGTGAGGGACGTGCACATTGGTAGGATGACAAGTACACACACACAGTAAAGTACAGTTTCCCTTAAGAGCACACAGAGATCACAGTTGGTCTGGGGCTGGTTTCTCCTTCCGTCTCCAGATCCCAAATATGACTCCCCGCTGGCACAGCTATGGGGTCATGGTCTCAGCTGAGCAGTCAAGCCAAAACCACCAGCACCCTCTCTGTCCAACCAGTGCTTCATGCCCCTGCCCAAGTAGCTGACACACACACTGAGATTTGATTTGTATACAAACACTCCCAGGGAAGGCTGGCACAAGTTCACTAGCTATGCCCCCTTTTGCCCAGACTATAAGGTAGTAATCGCTGCCACCAACCAGCTCTTTATCAGCTACTGTAAGGCACTTCCCAAAGGGTGACCAATTCTACTGTGCAATGTTACTATTATCCAAATGGTAAGTGTGACCAAACTAAGTACATGTGCAAGTGCTCTAAGAGCTTAAATATCTCTAAACAAACCAGCCACACTTAAAAGGTTTAAATATATTTAATAATAAAAGAGCAAGACAATACTCAGTAACTCAACACAGTGACAACAGAGTTCAGAATCACAGGAAATATTTTAAAACAACGTTGCAGGACAGTCTGCCATAAATACAGAACACATCTAGACCTGGATAGGTTCATAGGTGTGTACTAGGCTAATGGCCCTAGAGTGTTTACAAGCCTAGCCCATAGGATTACCCTGGCATCGTGCCATCCATTAGTTCCCAGTGCCACTGTCGAGTAGAGCCACTGGAGTGATCCCCAGGGTGAGTTTTCTATTTCCCATCCACTCATCAAGATTTCTCTTGGAGTGACAGTGAGGTGCCCTGTTTAACATGTATGGGAAGTCTATTCCATAGCATGCGCAGTCTCTGTGTTATGACCCTGTCCCTCCAGCATATTCTGTTGATTGTAGTAATGAGGTTGAGGTCTCTGGAGCGTGTGGTGTGGAGGGATTGGGATTTCTTTAGATGCAGCATTTCTAAAAGAGCTGGGTCAGACATCTTTCCTCTAATCTTACTATATTCCCATCTATCTCTAACAGAAGTACTGTAATTTAGTAATTATTATTAGCAAGCAAATAAAAGTGCTTAATGGATGGTTCTAGGTCCAAAGACAAATACAAAATGCACAGACTTTCTCTTTGAGATGGTTCTTAAATTAATACACATTACTACTGGGTTATCACTATTTGACACCTGCCTCTAGTTCCCAGGCTAAACAGATACCAACAGAATTTAACATGTCTGTCTGAAAAATACTCATCTCTTAGAAGCTGACACTTCTCTTACAAGCTTGCCTGAAACTGGAAATCATAAAACAGTTGCACACTTTTACCTTTGAAACCTGTAATTATTTCTGTTTCCAGACAATAGAATTTCTAGCCGCATACATACTGTCTTCTATCTGTGGTAAACACGATTGTAAAATTCTTTACTTGTTTGCTTATTTTCTTAGAGTTTTGCAAGTTAAATCTTTATGTTCCAGCTTCTTACTATCAAAGCATAGATTTGCATACGCATATAGTTTATACACACTTCTGCTGTTTTCCAGCAGGGTACACTGTGGTTACATTCTTGAAGCTCAGTACAGAACATACAATTTTCTTACATTTGTAGGCGAAGCATACAAATCATATTACTATTCACAAATGACAGGATTATTTGCAAAATTCCAGCTAGCTGGGCTGGCAGCATCTCAATTTATTACACCATTATTTCGGTTAAGCCTTTGCCGCCAAAAGGGTTTCTTCTGTGTTATTTCCTTTCTGGTAGTTTTTAGAGTTTTACCTGATAGTAGTAGAGTGTTTTGTTGCTAGTGCCATCTCTGGTTGACATTTTGGCTTTGGCTCTGGTTTTCAGTTTTGTGAGCTGTTTTTGGTGTTTTGTCTGTCCTACTATGTCTGACAAGCCAACTAGATTCAAGAGGTGCTCCTCATGCGACCGGAAGATGCCAATGTCTGACTTGCACAAGGAGTGCCTCCGACCACCTGGAGGTTGAATGCGGCATTTGTGCCACATTTGACCCCAGGGCCTTAGTCGAGCATCGTAACAAATTATTGCTGGAGTATGGTCCAGGGGAGTCAGCTCAGTCTCCAGCGAAGCCTGGCACCTCTGACCACAAGAGGAAGGCCCCATCTCTCCCAGGGTCCCCTTCCTATAAGAAGTCCAGGCTGTCTGATTCTAGCTCCTTGGGTCCGACCCCAGCCTCTGCTCTGCCAGATCTGATGACCTCAAATCCCAGGTCCCACGAGTCCACCCTTGGATCCAAGGCTTCCACTTTGAGGCCTTCGGATACCAGGTCGTGGGAGTCTACTCCTGTATCCATGGTCTCCAGAGCCAACCAAGATCGGGCCTGCCACGGATCCAGCCTCAGATCTGATACTTCGTGTTCCAAGCACTCAGATCCTCTGTTGTCCTTGGGCCCGAGGTGGTTGCAACCGGGATCCCTGTCAGATCCCACCATTGTTATTGAGGACTCTCTGCAGCTCCCAAGCACAGAAGCAGATCTTCCAAGGGGCATAGGAAGTCATTGAGGTCCAGACATGGGTCCCCAGCTTGGTCTTCTGTTTCTTCTAGGTCCTCCAGGAGCTTACTCCACCCCGATATGGACAGGATGATGAGGTCCTTCCTTAACTCTCAGATTGAGTTGGAGCTTATAGCATCCCGTACCCATCCGGCTAGGGATCCTTCCCCTGTTTCTACACTTTTCTCTCACCCAACCCAGGTGGTTTTGGACTTTCAGGCCCTGGGCTGTGGTGAGGATGCAACAGGGGATACATAGAGGCCATGTTGTCTCTACCGCATCTGTGTCCCTGACTGGTTCTGCTTTGCCTCCCCCATCTGCTCTGGGGTGCTCCTCATATGGCCCTCTGGAGTCCTTGGAGGAGGGCTGTGGTCCTATCCTTTTAGGCCAGTCTCTGCCCCTTGGTGCTTCAGCTGTCGACAGTTCAGGCATGGCATCTTCAGGGGGTCTTGAGGTGCTGGCATGCTCTGTTCCCTCTTCCCAGGTGGGCCTTCCTGCCAAGAGTGGAGGTAGGGCATCATCCAGTCCCTCAGCCTTCTGGGTAGTACAGAGGAATTTTCCTCTGCCAGACCTGCCTCCCCAGCCCCATAGAGCGGACCTTCCTCATTCTGTTCCTGGTGAGCTCTCTTGAACCAGCCTTCAAGCAAGAGTTACCCCACTTGGGGTTCCCCCCTCAGAGGAGGTGCCTGGGAAGAGATTGTGCAAGAGGAGGCACCTAGACTCCCCTATGGAGTCTCTCACCGAGAGCACAGACCTCGATGAGATGGGACTGGTCCCCCAGATCTCCACCTGAGGATGTCTCCTTCGGGGACATCTTGGAAATCCTCAAGTTGAAGGGCATATTGTCTTCCCTATCCCTATCCTCCGAGGAGTCCATGTTCCTGACGGCATTCGGGATTGGACCATCTACCTCCTAGGACCCCCCCCCCCCCCGTTGATGGAACTGAGTGATCTCATCGCTAGCAGGGCATGGGAGGAGCCATATACTGTGGAGCCAGTACCAAAATGCACCGACAAGTTTGAGTCCTCCCATTGATAGTTTTGGTTGAAAGGGGTGTCTGTTAATGCTGTAGTGGTAGCTGCTGCCACTAAAAAGGAGTTGATGGAGCAGTGTAAGTCTGTTCATCCTTCCAACCGAGAATCCAAGGTTACTGACAGACATGGAAACAGGGTCTACACCTCGGCTACCTTTGGTCTGCGGGTGCTTAACTACTTGCCACCTTTCACCCACCTCCAGAGTGATCATGTCAATAAACTTACCACTTCCCTTTGAGTTTTTGCCTGCCAGGGACTTAAGCAGAGCATCCCCTGAGCTATCTACTCTTGTGTCCCTGTCAAATTCCTCTATGAGGCTCACTTCCAACACTGTGGGAAGGTGCCTGTTGAACTGCCAGTACAGGCATCACTATTCACCGTTATGCCTGGCTGCGCCTTTGTGGGTTTGTGGAGTCCTTTAAGGTGTCCTTTAATGCTCCCTTTGATAGATCTACCCTCTTTGGTCCTTCTGTTAAAGAAACTCGCTCGCAGTGAGCAGGAAAGCAAGACCTTTGTCTGTTGTCTTTGCCTTTCTTTTGATACTCACGTTGCTAAAGTGGTTAGAAAGACCTTCTGCATTGCCCACCTGATCATGAAGGGATTCACATCCAGATCTAGTGAGGTCATTGTTCCCCTGTACTCTTCACTTATCAGACCAATGATCGAGTACAGTGCCCCATTTGGGATGTATCTCACCCGACATCTGCAGCAATTGGAGAGACCCCAAAAGTTCCTCACCAAAAGGATAAAGGGACTCCGAAATCTGTCATATGCTGCCAGATTGAAGAAACTCCAGCTCTATTCAGTCGCATACCGTCTGCTCAGAGGTGACATGTGCCTGACATACAAGGCCATGTCCAACCCGGAATTAATGGACATGCTCCACCTCAAAAAATCCAAATCCACCAAAACCACTAGAGCAAGCGACTTAAACCTTAGCATGGATATAAATAGGACATGCTGGAGGGATAGATTTATCACTCAGAGACTCCCTATGCTGTGGAATAAAATCCCGGTCCATGTAAGGCAGAGCACCTCGCTGGCTCTGTTCAAGAGAAATCTTGACCTGTGGATGGGAGATCGTAGGTTTACCCCGGGAATCATCTCTGTGTCACTGCTGGACAGAGGCACAACAAACTAATGGGTACAGTATTTTTTTCATATAAGGGGTGGCGTAAGCCACAAAACTTTGGGCTAGGCTTATAAATGCCTCAGGGCAGATAGCCTAGTATAAACCTATGAACCTATGTTGTGGGGATCAAGTTTTCTGCCCCTCAGCGGTCTTTTTCTAAGACACAACAAGGGGCTAAGAAATCATTGTTTCGGAAGTCGCATTCTTTTCAGGGCGCTCAGGACAAGCCTTCTGATAGAGGTTAATGGGAGAGGGTTCAGTGGCAGACAGAGGCAGAGGATCTGCAAAATCTGAAAAGTCCTCCCAGCGCTCCTGATGCACTGCTTGACTGTCCTGCCCTGGAGAATGTCGAGGTCTGTTTGTCACTGCACCCTTTGGACTGGGCAAACATTACAAGAGATTGCTGGGTTCTAAACATTATTTCCAGGGGCTATTTCATTCCCTTTTCCAAGCCCCTCCCTCCAATCAGGAAGCACCTCCGCGATGTGCCACCCCATCAGAGGAAGTTAGCTTAAGTGTTCAGGCTTCAGAAGAGAGTCATCCAAGTGATCCCCACAGGACAATGAGAGTTTGGAACTTACTCTCACTTTTTTTGGTGCCAAAGAAGATGGGGGACCTACGTCCAATTCTGGACCTAAGCAAGTTAAATCTCTCCATCAAGAAATTCCAGATGGTCACTGTCCAGTCCATTGTGCCTCTTCTGCACAAGGACGATTGGATGTGCTCTGTGGATCTCCAGGATGTGTACTATGATATAAAAATAGACAGGCACTCCAGGAGACATTTCCGGTTTCGCATAGAGGCAAATTATTACCAGTTCAGGACCCTGCCTTTGAACTTACCACAGCCCCCCCCCCCCCCCCGGAGTATTTACCAAGTGCATGGCAGTAGTGGCACCTCACCTGAGACTGCAGGGATTCCAGGTGTTTCCTTACCTTGACTATTGGCTCCTCACAGCTCCCACCAAGCATCAACTGGTCACAGCCACTCAGTACATGCTCCACCTGTTCGACCAGTTAGGAATCTCTGTGAATCTACCCAAATCGAATTTGATGCCATCCCAAAATTTGGAGTTTATCAGCATTCAGCTGGACACTGTCAGAGGTTATGGTGTTAACTCTCAGGTGTGTTCATCGAATCGGTTCTCATGTCCAGTACCTCCCAGATCTGAAGTCCTCAGCTCCACTTCATTCTCAGGGTCTTGGGGTCCATGGCGGCAGTCTGTTTGGTGCTGTTAGCTAGGCTGTACATATGAGGGTACTACAGAGAATTCTAGCAGTCCAGTGGTGGTCTCTCTCATCTGACAACAGCTTCAGTCCACCTCATCTCCTTTGGTGGCTTCAGTCTCCCGATTTAACTGGCAGACCATTTTCTCTTCCTCCCCCCAGGGTCACCACAACCACAGATGCCTCCCTTTTGGGGTGGGAAGGGCATTACCAGAGAAGGACTGTCCAAGGTATGTTGTCCCCTGTATAGACCAAACTGCACATAAACATACTGGAGATGAGCAGTTCGTACGTTGCAAGCATTTCAGGACTGCCTCCATCTGCAGCTCACATGGACATTATGGCGGTTGTGTGGTACATCAACAAACCAGGACACACGTTCTTATCTCCTTTGTCATGAGGCCATGAAGGTTTGGGAAAGGGTGATGTCCTTTGGGACTTTCTCCTTGCAACGTACATTCCCAGGGAGTCCAGCGTCTTAGCATACCGACTCAGCAGGGCCATCCTGAGTCCTCTCGAGTGGTCCCTGAATCCCTCAGTGGCGAGAGAGGTTTTCTTTTGCTGGGGTCGTCCAAGCTGCGATCTGTTTGCATCCCATCACAGTCACAAATGCAGCCAGTATTTCACCATGATTCCCCCCAGTCGGGGAGTCCCCAAGGGATGCTGTAGCTCATGTTTGGCCTGTGGGTCTCCTTTGTCTACCCTCCAGCTCTCATTCCTGGAGTGCTTCAGAAAGCTTGACACCTTAATGCCACCTTGATCCCCATTGCCCCCTTTTGGCCTCAGCAGGTTTGGGTTCCCCCTCCTATGGTTTGAGCTGAGGTATCCCCCTTGGGTACTAGATCCCGTTCCGGATCTGATTTCTCACCCCTTCCATCTTCCGAGCCCAAACCTTCAGACTCTTCGTCTGACCACATGGTTTGTCCAATTCTAGTACTTCTAAACCAGCCCAGGCTAGCATCGCCCATCAGAGACATTATTCTGGCTTGAACAAAAATATACCGTTCAACACAGCCAAGGAATAAAATCACTAAAAATACTTTATTAAAATAACAAAAAAAACAGTAAGCACTTTCATGCATTTATCAAGCACCTCATCAGACCATAATGCAGCAGAGCCAACACAGCCTTTAATAATCATAAAATCAAGCAATTAATGAATAGCATAAAAAAGTCAATGAAACAATCCCCTAGCTTGTAGCATCGGTCTTAAAGGTATAGTGCCTTTCAAACCTGGACACCTGTGTACCTGAAGGGTAGTGATCCATCTAGTCTCGGCTACCTCTACTAATAATGTCACCTCCACGGGGTCCAACATCAACTAATTGCAAAACCAGAAAATTAAAAATATGATCTGGAAAATTCTTCAATATGTCTATGAAGAGCACTCGTTGCATCCTCTCTTCTAATGTTGCTATAAAATTCCAAAATCCGTTCCTTTAAGGAACAATTCATCTTGCCTACATAGAAAGAGGTGCAGTCCCTGCAACATACCAAATAAACTAGATCACAAGTACCACAATCGGCATAAAACTTAGGAGCAAACATAAAACCATTAATAGGGTGCTGGTATGTCTTAGTGCCTGAAATAAACCTGCAAGCTTTGCAACCCTACAGGCATAAGTGCCTGACCTAGAAGACACGGGTTGTTTACGAACACTCCCATGGCCATAACATAACTTTTTAAGAGAAGGGTTATTTTTAAAACAAAAAGCAGGACAAGACCCTACTATATCCCTGATGGTATCATCTGCCATCAGTACTGGCCAATTCTTGCGTATAATGCCACAGACCATGTCAATATCATTAGTATAGGTTAAAGTAACCTGACTCTCGTCTCTTGTGTATCAGATTAGACTTGGTATGTGTATTTTTTCAAAAAGTAGGGTCTCGCTTGATTACTCCTAGCGTTATTACTGTAATTATTGGCCCCTATCCACTCATCTTTGTAGCCCCTAGAAAGAAAATCAGTACGTAAATCTGTTACAGCATCAGAGGAAACTGTCTCATCAGTATGCAATCTAGAAACGGTATAGGCTTGAGAAGGGGCATATTTTTGTGTGGCCACACAATTTCATTATTCAAAGTCCAAATGGAGAATTTTTTTCCATTTGTTTTTGTATACTTTTTTGGTAGATTCTTTTTGAGAAGCGAAAATAATGTCATGAGCAGAGAAAGAGGGGGCCCGGGTTGTCTATTACTGGAAGTAGAGAAACCATGCAGTTAGTTTGAGGGCCTTTATGTTGGGATGTTGGATCCCTGATGGATGAGAAAGGAGATCCAGAGCTGGCTGCAGTATCCATGGAGGATAACGAAGATGAGACCGCAGAAAGGGCAACCATACTTGCCAAGGCCAGAAAGGGGCAAGGAGTATTATTTATTTATGTGACATTATCGAGAAAATCCATCTGGGTTGAACAGAACCCATTTTCAGTGGTGGTCTGGGAAAAAAAAAACAACTTGCACGAATTAAACACCTAATATACAAGCATAAAACTATAACATTGTTAAATACAGTGGATAGGTAGTAAGCAACATATAAAGAAAATAGAAGTTATGTACTCACCATAACGTTCCATATGAGTTGTTCCATCTCGCCTTCATTCTTCACTGATGGGTTCGGAGCCGATCCTTGGCTCCAACACGGCCAACTAGCAAGCTCAAAGTTCTCCAGTAGCTCGAGACCCAACCCTTATCCCACAATGCACTGCTGGAATTACCTCTGATCTTGTTTGATATGTACCATATAGAAGTACAATAATTATTCTGCTTAGGAATGAAGACACATTGAAAAACCAGGATGAAGACAGCCTCCAGGTCAACTGCCAGCCAGGAGGGAGGGATGTGAGAATGAAGGCGCGATGGAACAACTCACATGCAATGTTATGGTGAGTACATAACTTCTTTATGTGAAGTTGTTCAATCTCGCCTTCATTCTTCACTGATGGGTACCGTCCCTAGCACCCTGATCTTGGGTGGCTCACGGAAGTGCACTATTCAGAACTGTAGAACCAAATAAAACCCTGTCCGTGGAGGCCTTATCTACTTTGTAAGGAGTTATAGAAGTGTGAGGTTTAGACCATGTGGCTGCTGCACAGATGTTGTCCAAAGGTAATTTGGCTTGAAAGGCTGAAGAGGTAGAAACTGCTCTGGTTGAATGAGCCTTTACCTTACTAGACAAGGGCATGTTATGACAAGAATATGTGTAGGTGATACAATCCAACGGCCACTTAGGGTTGTTTTAGCAACTGGTTTACCTTTCCTGGCCTGTGAAAAAGACACAAAGAGCTGATCTGATTTCTAAATGTCTTTTGTTCTGTCCAAATAAAATCTAAGTTGTGTATGAACATAGAGTTTGTGCAACATATATTCCAATTTGTTGGTATGATTAGGGAAGAAAATGGGCAACTCAATGACTTGATTAATGTTAATCTCATAACATACTTTAGGCAAAAAGGATGGATTTGTCCTGAGAGATACGCTATCAGCATGGAAGACCATATAATGGGGCTTGATGGATAGGGCTTGGAGCTCTGACACTCTGCAGGCTGAAATGATGGCTACTAAGAAGATAGTTTTCCATGACAGAAATTTTAGTTCACATGATGATGCAGGCTCAAAAGGAGGCAGAATGATACGAGATAACATAAAATTCAAATTCCAGGGGGAATAAGGTGTCTTCACTGGAGGCATCATGTGAAAAGAACCTTTTAGAAAAGCCTTAGACAATTGGTTAGCCATAATATTCAAACCATCGATTCCTAGATGTAAATTAGATATAGCAGCTAATTGCACTCGCACTGTAGCAGCCGCTGCTCCTTTGTTGAAGATTTCTGTCAAGAATTGTAAGATAGAAGACAATGGCGCTTGGTAAGGGTCAATGTGGGAAGAAGCCCAAATGGAAAATCTCTTCTACTTACTACGATACAATTTTCTAGTGGAAGGTTTATGGGAAGCCAACAAAATTTAACTAGCGACATGGGAAAGATTATAGAGCCTGACTATGTGGGAATTGGAGCTGCCAAGCGGTTAGCTTCAGTGTCTGCAAGGATGGATGAAGATCCCCTGACGGATGTGTCAACAAGTCCTGAACCGGGTTCAGGATCCATGGATCTTCCAGAATGTGATGGTAAAGAAACAGAAACCATATCTGGTGGGGCCATAAGGATGATCGTCCGTCCCAGCGACTTTGCTTTCTGTAAGAATCTGGATATCAGGAGAATTGGTGGAAATGCGTAGAGGAGACCAGGGGGCCAATCATGGACAAGAGCATCCTTCGGGGAGTGACCTGGCATTGGAATCGGGGCAAAATAGCTTCTGCATTTCTTGTTGATGTGACTGGCGAACAGATCGCAGGAAGGCTGGCCCCATTTGTGGAAGATCCTGTCTGCAGTCTCTTGTTTGAGGGACCATTCGTGGGGCAATAAAATTGCTCTGCTCAGTCTGTCCGCTATGACGTTAGATTTGCCCAGGATGTGCGTTGCTAACAGCGTTGGGATGACGCTGCTCACTGCCATACTCTGAGGGCTTCTCGGCAAAGGGGAGAGGGCTTCTCGGCAAAGGGGATAAGATCTGGTCCCGCCTTGCTTGTTCAGGTACCAGACCACTGACATGTCTGTCTGTATTGCAATTGTCCCTAGAGGAAGAGAGTCTTGAAAGTATTGCAGTGCTAGAAGTACTGCTCTCATCTCCAGGACATTGATATGCAGATGTGATTCTTGATCTGTCCATGTGCCTTGGGCAGTCTTTCCCTGAAAAAGCCCCACCCTATCAGGGAAGCATCTGTGGTCACAGTGGCAGCTGGAGGGGGGAGCATGAAGGGACGTCCTATTGTGACATGAAGAGACGTCAACCACCACTGAAGATCCTTCTTGCAGGAATTCGTTATCAGGATCATGTGACTCCTTGAAGTTCTTGGTAAGACCATTGTGTGAATAGAAGCCATTGAAGGATTCTCATATGCATCCTTGCTAACGGGATTGCTAAAATAGCTGCCACCATCAAACCTAGAACTTTCAATACCTCTGCAGCTGGTCCTCTGTTCTTTGATATCAGGGACATGATGTGTTGGCGAAGAATACAAATTTTTTCTGGTGGAAGACGAAGAGTGGTGGTTGATGTCTTTAATTCTGTTCCTATAAAAACGATATGCTGCGATGGCAACAAGGCAGACTTTGCGAAGTTGACTGTAATGCCTAGCCAATCGCAGAGCGTCAGAGTAGCCTGTCTCGCTTGAAGAAGTTGGTGCCTGGTGGTGGAAGTAAGGAGCCAATCATCTAAATATGGAAACACCTGGAATCCTAGATGCCTCAGGTGAGCCGTAACTACTGCTATGCACTTGGTGAACACTCTGGGGGCTGTATTGAAACCAAAGGGCAGAGCTCGGAATTGATAATGATCGGCTCCCAGCTAGAAATGCAGGTGAACTCTGGGTGGCCTGGCCATCTTTATGTGGTAGTACGCATCCTTGAGATCGATCGAGCACATCCAATTGTCCTTCCCTAGAAATGGGAGTATGGACTGTAGCGTGACCATTCGGAACTTCTGTTTTCTCACAAATTGGTTGAGTCTGCTGAGATCCAAAATGGGTCTCCAGTCCCCTGTTTTCTTTGGAACCAAAAAGAATCTTGAGTAAGTTCCGAATCCTGTCTGGTCTGCCGGGACTGGCTAGATGACTCTCTTTTTCTAGCAATCGGCATACCTCTATTGCTGCTTGTCCCATGTGACTGGGTGGAACGTCTGGGATTTTTTTGATGGGAAGGGGCTGGGTGGAGAACTGTATGAAATACCCTCTGGAAATGATACTTTGTACCCAACTGTTTGTTATATTTAGCCAGGCTTTTGGGTACGATGATAAGTGACCCCCGACTGCCTTCATTATAGGACAGCCGGGGCCTCCCTTCACGAGCGCTGGTAGGACTGACCAGAGAAATTATCTGTCACCCTGGTGTTGTGGACCCCCTCTGCCGCGAGGGCAGAGTCTTCCATTGAAACCCCCTCCTCTGCCTCTGGAGGGGGGCTCTCCACGTGTGTCTTGAAAAGCTCCTTGGGCTTTCCGGAACCACATCTCTCCTCCCCTCTGACCTTTAGGAAAGGGTCGAGTGGGGGTGGAAAAAGACTTCTACGGCAGACGGTCTTTCCTTCTTGCTCACACCTGGTCAAAGTCTCCATCTTTGGCCCAAACAGAGATGAACCATCAAATGGGGTAGTAGTAAAGGAAGACTTGAAGGGTTACGCGAAGGAACAGAGTCGCATCCAGGCATGCCTACGAAGAGTGATTCTTGTACCTGCGGCTCTACTCAAACCATCAGCTGCGTAAGGTACGAGACGCATGGACGAGTTGACTATCAAAATGAGGGTAGAGAGCTGAGTGGCAATCTTGTCGGATACACACATAGCTACAGCACCCTGATGAGCATCTCCCAATTCCTTAAGGAGATCTCTCTGCAGTCTGGTAAAATGTGTCAAGTAGTTCAGTGATCTGAGTGAGAAAGTCGCTGAACTGAATGTGCGTTTCCCATATCTATCCATGATCCTAGATTCTCTGTTAGGAGGATGGATAGACTAGGAAGTCTCAGACATTTCCTTTTTGGTGGCTGCCGCCACCACCATGGCATCAACAGGGACTCCCTTGGTCAAAAAGGACTTATCCATGGGGGCAGAAATAAACTTATTAGGCCTCCTAGGAACAGGTTCCATAGATTCTAGTAACCCCATGCCCTACAAGAGACTAGATCCATATGCTCATCGTAGGGCGGAGATACCCAAGAGGTGGAAGGTTGAGACCTGAACGCCTTCAGGAGAACTGACTCATCCTCAGTAGGGCTCTTGGACTGCCAATCACCCCTCTCCCTAAGAATTTCAAGAATCTCCACAAAGGAGATGTCCTCAGAGAAGGATCTAGGGAACACTTCTGATTCATCCAGGTCGGTGTATGATATGAGAGACTCTGGTGGGGGAGTCCAAATGCCTCCTCTTGCATAATCTCTTCCTGAGAACCTCTTCGGGGGGAACTTCTGTGGGGGGCTACCTGAGGCTCAGGGTCTCTACGCTTGGGATGACTGGAGGAGGCAGAAACTGACAAGGCACTTTAAGGGAAGAAAAGGCCAGACCTTGAAATGAGGAAGTCTTAGGAGACAACACTCGCCTCATGGCTTCGAATGCACCTCTGCTCCGATGAGGAGTCGACGGAGCCGCGATCTCCTCCTGCACTGAAGCTGTGGGCTCCGAGCCTGAGGTAAAAGATGAGCTCACCCGAGCCGAGGCCCCGAGAGGAAGAGTCTGCACCGACAAGTCGGTGCGGCTATCCTCCCCAGACCCGACCGGAGAGTGTCAGCTCCTAGAGTCCCCGGTCGGCGCCGAGAACGTCCGAGCAGATGGAGCTGACGACACTGGAGCAGGTGTCTGCTCCAAGGGATCCACAATCATCAGGTTAACCTCCTTCGGCTCCATAGGTCCAGTATGGCTTGGAGGAGGAGCAGACAATTCGAGTAGTGGTCTTCGGCTCTGACTGTTGGGTCTGAGCCGACAGCAGTTTAGCTAGGCCTGGTGCCTTTAAGAGTTTCTGAACCAACCGGTCCATATCCATATCAGAAAGGCTGACAAAGGACCTGGAAGAGTGAACAGATGGAGCCGATTGGAGCAGTATGGATGGAGGTTTTTTGGCAACCGGTTCCAGAGCAGTGTCCCGGTTCTGAAAAGAATAGACTGTCTCCTCCGAAGGCAGTGGAGCCGAAGTCACCACACTTTCTGTCCTTTTTCCCTTTTTAGACCTAGATTCAGAGGAAGATTGATGATTTGCTTGCCCCATCCTGGTCAGACAATGCCTCAGAAAAAGGGTGTTTGATAATACCCCTATCAATTAACTTCCTCTTCCATTCTGCAAGCACTCTGGTGGAAAAAGAGTGGCAGATATTGCATGACCCTTGCAGGTGCACCTCACCCAAACAGTAAACACACTGCACATGGGCATCTGTGACGGACATTTTCTGTCTGAAATCTGGGCATTTTTTAAACCCAGACTTTGGATGTTTATCTTTTTCTTCAGACATTTCACAATTTCCACTAAAATGCAACGCACTATTTAACTATGAGCTATTTTAGAATCTAACTAACTCGCACAAAACACACACAGCCCAAAATGGGCAACTAACAACTATGTCAATATAAACAGGATTAAGTAGTCCAATAACAAGAGTCCCAAACAGGGAACACTGACTAACAACTATAAAAAGAGATCCTAATGCCAAATGGCCGAAGGGAAAGAAAGATTTTACTGAGGAATGGGGGTTGAACACATCCACTAGCTAGTAATATCTAGTATTATATAGTAATCAAAGATATATAAAAAAATTGAAATATAAAACTTGCTGAAAGTTGAAAACTCCCAATAATAGTCTCGAGCAGCGCTGGAAACCAAGAGATCTGTGCCGTGGCAAACTAGATCTGAGGTAATTCCAGCAGTGTGTTGTGGGATAAAGGGGTTAGGTCTCGAGCTACTGGAGAACTTTGAGCTTGCTAGTTGGCCGTGTCGGAGCAGATGATTGGCTCCAAACCCATCAGTGAAGAATGAACGGTGAGATTGAACAACTTCACATCATGCATTCAAGCATTTTGATTTCATGAACAGAGTAATAGTCAAATATCCAAATATAAAATATTTTTTTGCTTCTTTTATCATAGAGGGAAGGTATTTTACAACCATTTTAGGGAAATACATGTCGTTTTTCAGTGCAATATATATATATGTGTATATATATATATATATATATATATATATATATATATATATATATATATATATATATATACACTAATGATTATAGAGAGAGACATTTAGGGTCAGTAGGATTACTGAGCTCTTCAGCTGACTTGCTTTCTGTAGAAATTTGGGGATCAAGTTAAGAGGACAGTAAGCATAAAGGTGACCTGAGGGCAAGCGTGGACTAGAGCATCTCTCTGCGACTCCTTATGAGGCTTACAAGAGCTTAGTGCCTGCTACACTTGTGTCGAGTGGCAAAGAGGTCACAGCAAGGTCAGCCCCAATGACAGAAGATCATCTCCACCACAGATTGAGAGAGAGAGAGATCACTTATGAGGCATCAAAATGGACCTGCTTAGTTTGTCTACTAGCACGTTGGTTTTCCCTGGAATATGTGTCTTAATTATAAAGTGGTCTGATGAGATTGCCCATCCCCATACTCTCATGGCTTCTCTGCAAAGGGGATAAGATAGAGTTCCTCCTCCTTGTTTGTTGATGTACCAGACTACAGACATATTGTTGGTTTGGATTGCAAAAGTCCCTAAGGGAAGAGAATCTTGAAAAGCCTGCAACTCAAATAGGGCTGCTCTCATTTCTAGAACATTGATATGCACATTGGTCTCTTTGGTGAATCACATGCCTTAGACCCTTCTTCCCAAGAAATATGTCCCACCCCGGTTGAGTAGCATGTGTGATAACTGTGGCCATTGGGGTTGATAGAACTAAAGGTCTGCATATAAAGATAGTCTGATTAGATCCACCAGTGGATGTGGTGTTTGCAAATTGGAGTAAGCTTGACTGGAAAGGATTGATGTTGATGCAGAATGGACCACTGTACAGCTAGAGTCCAATAGAGAACACGCATAAAGAAACCTGCCAAAGGAAGTAGTCCTGTGGCTGCTGTCATTGAACCTAGTGCTTGAAATGCTGACCTTGTTGAAGGAGATGGATGGGAAAAGAAGACAAACTTGGGTTCTGATAGCGGAAATACGATGAGGAGGAAAAGATGCTACTTGAGTTGTCGTATGTAGAACTGTCAGTGAACTCCAGGCTCTGGACTGGTGTTAGGTTTGACTTGGCATGATTTACTTATTATACCCAGTGATTTGCAAATCTGGATCAAATAGTTCATGGCTTGCAGGAGATGCTGGGGGGGGGGGGGTGAGGAGCCAGTCATCTAGATATGGAAACACTTGGAATCATTTCATTCTCAAATGAGCTGTCACCATTGCCATGCATTTGGTAAACACCCTGGTGGCTGTGGTGAGTCCAGAGGGCAGGGCTCTGAATTGATGCTTGGCTGCCAGCCAAAAGAGTAAATGTCTTCTGGATCACCTGTCTATTTTGATATGATAGTACGCATCCTGGAGATCTGTAGACCACATCCAGTAGTCCTTGTGAAGAAAGGGTAGGATGGGACTGTACTGTGACCATTCGGAACTGTGATTCAGTCATGTACTGATTCAGATGGCTTAGATCCAAAATGGGTCTGTGCTCCCCTGTTTTCTTTGGCACTAAAAAGAAGTGTGAATAAGTTCCAAATCCTGTTTGGCCTGGTGGGACCTTTTGGATGACTGTTGTCTAGCAGCTTTTGGATTTCTTGTACTGCTGCTCTCCTTTGACTGGGTGGAATATCAGGAAGCTTCTTTATTTTGTGGGATGGAAGAAGAAAAAATGATATGCAATAACCTCTGAATATTTTTAGCACCCATGAAAGAGATTCATGTATGTACCATAATTTGTCTTCTGTATGTCACTATTCATCACTCGTGGGTCATAGGATCTGATATCGGATCCGAGCTGACAACTTATCAGAGAGATCTTAGGCTCGAGCTCCTCCAACTCCCATAATCCCTTGCTGCCCTCTAACCTCTCCGATCGAGTTTGCCCTAGAGCTAGAAAATGGCTAAGGAAGACCTTAACCACCAGGCAGGAATCTCTACTTCTAGGTCCCACAAGATGCCGGAAGGAGGAAGGGATAGTGATGAATAGTGACATAAGATAACAAGTTATGGTAAGTACATAACTCTTTATCTGATGTTATCCATGTCACTGTTCCTCACTCTTAGGTCAGAGTCCCCAGGTACCATAAAACCCCGGGTGGCCTCATGGAAGGCCATGCTGAAGAACTGTGGATCCAAAAGAAGTCCTGGTCTTGGAGACTGTCAAACTTATGAGTAACAAAAGTGTGAGGAGTAGATCAGTTGGCTGCCACACACATCTTGTCTAAGGAATGGCAAGCAAAATAACCTGCTGTTGTAGCCTCAGATCTAGTGGAATGAGGTCTGACTGGTCCTGGTAATGATAAACCTTTAGAAGAATAAATCATGGTAATCCATTTCGAAATCCAATGAGATATAGTAATTTTAGATACCACCCAACCCTTTTTGTTAATAGTAAAGGCCACAAACAGCTGGTCAGATCTGTGGAAGCTCTTGGTCCTGTCCAAGTAGAATTGTAGTTGTCTATGAACATCAAGGGTGTGAAGCAAATATTTGCTTTTATTGTAGAAGTTTGGGAAGAAAACTGGCAACTGAATGGACTGATTCAAATTTGGGTGGTCTGGAGATCCAGCCTCTTTATGGAACACCATGTATGGAGGCTTAATAGAAAGAACCTGCAACTCAAACTAATCTTGCTGATGTTATACCTACCAGAAAATCTGTCTTCCATGATAGAAACTTCATATCACAAGTAGCAGCAGGCTCAAAGGGACTTTGTGTAAGAGATTGCAACACAAAGGAAAGGTCCCAGGGGGAGAAGGATCTTTTTTGACAGGAGACCTAAGCAAAAGAAAAAGCCTTTCAAAAAGTCAGGATTTCCCAAAATACACGAATTCTAGAGTGACCCCCCCCCCCCTCTCTGGAGACCAGTATTTGCTGCTTGTAAGTCCAAAACTAAACCCCTAGCCAAAACTCATTGACGTGAAGTGTAAGGGGTTGTTGGATTCCAGGTGTCAGATTTTTGAGGGATTCTTGGCACTTGGGAATTTAAACACAGTGGTATATGATGAAAATGGTCTTTTTTATCACTGTTGATGTGGTTAATCTTTTCCCACAAAGTGTGGTATTACTGTAAATAGAGTGGTTTTAGACAGTTCTAAGTGTTCAGAACACTTTCACTATCAGAGTTATTCAGTTGTTGGGGACCTTTTTAGAACTCGTCTTGACCAACAATGCCATTTTTTGAGGCTTATTATTTTCATCAAATCTTCAGCATGGCGACGGGAGGAGTGTGTGCTCCAGTGTACTCAAATGTGGTGCTAGCAGTGTGGGAAGAGCCATTTGCGTTTTCATCAATTTCTGGATGACGTATACTGATTTTATAGAAGGGGTCTGTTGAGCAATGGGAAGCATTCTTGGTTTAATGGGAAACATCCACCAACTTCCCTAAATTCACTTCCCATATTAATGGGTCCGGGATCAATTGTTTGGATGTTAAAATAGCCAAAGACACTATTGGTAAAAAGTATATTTCTGTTATTTACCGTAAAGAGATGTTCTCCAATTCATATTTGCATTTTACCAGATGCCATCTCCAACACCAAAAGAGGGAATTGTGAAAGGGCGTATGGTACACTTACCTAAACTGTCCACTAATGACAATGTTTTTGAAAAAGTACAATTTTTGGTTCTTTGTTTTTGGATAGGGGATATCTGACTGGTGTATTGTATGGTGTTAAGGAAGAACTTTTGAGACATTGGCAGACTAGGTTTGCACCCATCTTGAATGCAACAGGTGAAGAGGAAATTTTGATTCTTGTACCCCTATAGAAAACAGGCGTACTAGAGTTCCAGTCAATGAGTCTTTCAAAATTCCTTTTAGTTGTGATGTGTATAGATGTCGAATAGAGCAAGAAAAATTGGAATTTGTTTTTTAATGGTGACTTGAAATGCATTTTAGGTGACCATCCCATAATTGTTTTTAGTAAGGGGAAAACTACCAAGAACTTTTCTGAAAGTAATACATTATCATCAATCCAGCACCCCCATTACAGTAATAATTGTATGTTTAAGTGTGGACATTATACATTTTGTAGGTTTATATTCAGTAGTTAAGGGATTTGACGGACCCTTACTTAATAGGTGCAATTGTGGCACATCTCTGGTGGTTTTCCTTGCAGCATGTGAGGGGTTATATATCAATAAAACTAAGAGAAAAAAGTGAGCACCTATATGATTTTACTAACTCTTTGACCCAACACTGGGCACAATGTGCTGGGTTTAAGAAGTTTTTTTTTTTTGTAATTGATAGGATTGTGACAAGTTTCAGCGGTGGAGATTTTGATGTTTTGATTGAATTGAAAGAGTTGGTGTGGCAGTTGCGGCTAAATGTTACAACTTCAGGGACTAGTGACAGTGTGTCAATTATGAGTGTTTTGAAAAAAAGGAAGTAAATACTGTAGGAGGAAAATAGCCAGGGAATTGTTATGGCTAGGCTTGTATAGGCCCTAGGGCAGATAGCCTAGTGCCAACCTATGAACGATAATGCAGTGTAGGAATGATTTTGTAATTATTTTTTGTAACAAAAATTTCTTTGAACACTTTAGAAATATTATCAATGTAAAAGTGTGGGCTTTTAACCACATTTTTATTAAGCATTGTAGCTAAAACAATCATTTCACATGTATTTGATTAGGATGTTTATATTACGTGCATATTCTTATTTTTTGTTTTTCGCCCTGGCCCTGACAGTTGAATGTTTGTATATAGTATTTATTGACCGTACTTTAAGGTACCTTATTATTCATTAGGAGTTGTCAGGATTGGTGCAGTGATGTATGTAAACTGAAGTTATGTGTGTTAATTTTTGGACGAAAACACTAAGTTTGTTTTTTACAACAAATTTTAAAATAGAGCGGATCCTTCAAGCCTTACATTCTCTGTGTGTGCAATTACTTGTTAGAATCACTTGTTGTCCTTCCATATCACCGTTGCAGTATTTTTCACCTAAGGTATCTGCCAAGATAGCCCAACATCCAGCCAGTATACCAAAGCCTCCAGCTCTTATATTTGTAGTATGTCACACACATGCTCCCTGCACATGAGACCGGGCATAAAGGTGAGATACAGAAGCAGATACTCAAACCCTTTTTGCCACCAGTCCAAATGCCATTATTGTCCTTTGTCTAAATGCTCTTCTGCTGTGATTGGTAACAAAGCCACATATTCAGATAAGTGCCCTGTTGGGGTTTCTTCTCTTCTGTTTCTTGTTTTTATGGAGTTCATGTCATCCAGAGAGAGAAAATGCAATTGTGGAAGAGAACTAGTTTCTTGCATTGTTGGCTTAGAGTGCTATGGCACAATCCTTCCACACTGAGGGCCAGCTGTCTGCCAAGAAAAAGGCCAAAAAAGTAAGACCTGATCTGGCTTCTGTCCATCCTTACCCAGAAATATCTCCTAGAAGTTGGTGAAAGCACTGAAGACCATCCAGTACTTGCTTTGTATTCCTCTGCCATGACCCCCTGTTAGAGGCTAGCATGGATCCAAATTCTCACATCCTCTGAGGCTTTTCAGATGTCTATACCTGATGTTGAGGGGGAATCTAGACTGATTATATCAGAGGGACTGAGGGGGTTCCCCAAATTTTGGTGAGGAAGGAGATTCCTACAACTAATTAGAATCACTTCAGGGGGTCTGACCCTCTGAGGGTGTTTTGAGCAGACTTTCTGCAGAAAAGGAAACAGAAGACAAAACATATTTCCCCTGTTGTGAAGGATCCACAGCGTGAATGCAGGATTTCACTTAAGGTTTATTTAATGCTTTGATTACCTTTTAGCAACTTAAAGGGGGCCTCTTTTTTTGCCCCCCCCCCCCCGGTCTTCCATTCCATTCAAGAGGTCTAGGGAAGTGGATCCTTCAGATGAGGCTCTGGATCTGGGAAAGAATCCCTAGCCTATTCTTCCCAAATTCCTTCCCCCTTTGACTATGGTTCAGAGGAAGGTGATTCCTTAATTCCAGACTCCCCTTTGGAAGAACTCCCCTTTGGGGATGCCATTTCCCGTATGATAGACTCTTTCAAATGGGAATCTCAGCCACCTGCTCCTAAAAAGCCGGATAGGTTCTACAGGGTACCTGAGGAGTGCACATTTATTTATAAATGCTCTCCTGCTGACACTTCTGTAGTGTCAGTCTCTTCTGACAAGCTCTCCAAGTTGTTGACCTCAGTCAAGCTGTTGCCTTCTGACAAGGATAGTAGGGCCATGGAGAGGTTAGCTAAGAAAGTTTACACTGCTGCCACCTTGTCCTTTAAGGCCATTAACTACCAGACTTATATGACCAGTTACGTTTTGACCTATCTTGAGTTTCTGTGGTGGTTTCTGACCATCCTGACTCTGAGTGAAAGGCTTCTGCCCTTTCCCTGCTGGCTTAAACTTCACAATCTGCTCACCTTTCAATCAAATGCAGCTGATGCTGGATAACAAGTCTTTTTTGGAACTGCTGCTGATCTTTTCAAGGCCCTCCAAAATAAGGGCAAAGCCTTGCAGGAGCCTGAAGCATGTTTTTGTTTCTCCTGTTCCCAATTTTCAGAGGACTATACTTCCAAGTCTGCCTTTTGTAGGCAGTATATCCCCCTCCTCCTAATGGTAAGAAGGGTTATAAACGTATTCCTCCTGCCATGTCTACTCAGACTCCTTCCTCCCAGAAACCTTCTTTTTAGGACAAACCTGTTTCTCTGGTTTGCATCCCCCTTCCCTCACCAAGGTTACCATGTCTTTTCACGTCTTCCTGTCTATTCCAAATTGGTTACAGATCAACACAGATTCTTGGGTTCTGTCCATTATTCATCAGGGATCGTTTATGGTTTGGAAGTCTCTGCCTTCATTTTTAGGCGTTCCCCAACCTCCTTAGGAGCAGCTTTCTCATTTCCCACAGGTACTTCAATCTCTTTTGGATAAGGGCACCATTCAAGCAGTGCCTCCCTCCCAGGTAGGGAAGGGATTTTATTCCAGAATGGTTTTAGTCCCATGAAAGGAGGGTACATGGAGACCACTTCTGGATCTTTCCCTGCTCAACACCTTTTTTCTCAAAGTTCATTCTTTTCGAATATTATCCCTTCAGATGCTGTTTCCTCTCCTACTTCCTCAGGCCTTTCTGGTGTCTCTGGATCTCAAGGGTGCATACCTTCACATCTTCATGCATCCTGTCTTCAGAAAATGTTTAGTTTCAATGTCTGTTCCTTGTATTTTCAGTTCTCTTATTTGCCATTTTGGCTCCTGCCCCAAGGGTATTCACCAAATGCCTTGCTCTTGTCATTGGTTTCTGCAGGCTTTGAGGTATTCATGTTTTACCCTATCTAGATGATCTACTTATTCAAGCCTCTTCTCCCAACAGTATCAGGATCTCCAGTGTAGTACTTGCCTATTGTACAGTCTAGGGTTCTCCATAAACCTCCAGAAATCAGTTCCAATGACTTCCCAAGTCATGTTTTCCTCAGATGCAGGCTTCAGACAGTTCATATCTTGGCATCTCTTCCAGCCTCCAAGGCTGTGTCTGTGATGACCTTTTTCCAATCCCTTCTTCCTCTGTCTTTTGTCATGACTAGGGAATTTATCTTGTCTTGGTGTTCATGGCTTCCACTAATCCTATGCTCCCTCTCATCAGGCTCCACATGAGGAAAGTTTTGTGGTACCTCAAATTGGATTGGCTTCAAAATTGCCATCCCCTGGAGTTTCCAGTTCATTTTCTTCCTTGTCTCAAATTCGAGCTTCAGTGATGGAGTCATCATTATCTCTCTCTGTCCAGGGATCTTTTTCATGCTCCATTTCCCATTCAAGAGACTTTTACAGATGCCTCCGACAGGATGTGGGTGCCTCTTGTGGCCCCCTAAAGATCAAGGGCCTCTGGCCTCCTCATCAGAGGTTAGACCATATCAGTTTTAAAGAGATAAGGGCCCTGCTTCTAGCTCTGCAAGCTTTTTATTCCCTATTTCATCCCGGGCCCCTCAAAATTTTAAGGTTTTCACAGACAATACCTTAGTGATCTGGTATGTCAACAAGTGGGGGGAGGGGGAGGCACGAGGTCCTTTCTTTGCAGACTAGCTTTTCACGTCTGGGATCTAGCTATCCTGTATCAAATGATTCTTCAGGCAGTTTGCATTCCCTCAGAGCACAGTCTAGTAGCAGACTTTTTGAGCAGGTTCAGAACAGAAGCTGAGAAATTGATGCTGCACAGAGATGTGTTCCTGGACATCATCCATTGGTGGGGCATTCCTTGGATAGGTCTTTTCCCCTTCTTTCTGAGTAAACAACATCCTCTATTCTTTTAGTCACATGTCCTCTGACTTGGAAAGGGGCACCTTGTCTTTACCTTGGAAGGGGATGTTTTTGAATGCTTTCCCACACCTTTGTGTTCTCGAGTTCAGCAAAAGATCAGGCAGAACTCTCCCAAAATCTTGCTGGTGACTCCCTTTTAGCCCAGACAGCATTGGGTCCCCTTTCTGTCTCACTTGGCCAGGGGCAGTTGTCGCAGACTACCTCACCAGCTGGATTTTCTCACAAAAGACAAGGGATCTCTTGTCCATCCTCATATGTCCAGTCTTCAACTGACACTCTGGGTTATGAGGCGGTACTTCAGGTTTTGCAGGAGGCCAGATAACCCTGTACTAGAAAATCCTGCATGTCCAAATGGAAAAGATATTCTGTGTGGTGCTCCTCTTGTCATCAGGATCCCTTATTTGTGTGAGGATTCTGTGGTTCTCTTGCTCTCTCTCATTTGTGTGATTTGCTCCATGCTTGGTTGGCATATTCTTCAGTTAAAGCTCACCTATCAACAATTTCTCCCCAAACTACCTTTGAATCCTCCTCTGGCTTCTAGGTTTGAGGTCAAAGCAATTCTTTTAAAGGCATCCTTCATATCAGGCTTTCCTGCAAGCCTGTTCTGCTTTCTTGGGACCCCAGTTTTGTACTTGAGAAAATGGCCCAGTCTCCTTTCGGGCCTTTTTCTTCAGGTTCCTTGCAACATTGTACTTTGAAGACGGTTTTGCTTTTGGCTCTTCAGTCAAGAGTGTCTGAACTTCAGGCACTTATGGCTATTCCTCCTTTTTTAGTTTTTTCATAGAGACATAGTGTCTCTTCTTACTATTCCATTTATGCCCAAGGTGGTCAGTGAGTTGTTTCTTAATCAGTCTGTTAATCTTCCTTCTTTTTTCCTTTTCCACAGTATACCAGTGAGCGGGTTCATCACACTTTGGATTTGCATAGACAGTTCATATATTATTTAGATAAAACTGAAGTTTATTGTAAATTTGAATAGCTTTTTGTTTTTCATCCCAGGAATTTGGGTTTGGCTGTTTCTTAGCAAACCATCTCCTCCTGGATTTCCTTTTATTCTTTTCAAAGCAAATGTCTTTCTTCATCTGTAAAGGCACATTCTGCTAAGGCAGTTATGACACCCGATGCCTTTTTCAAGGGTCGGGGTACCAGTTCTGTCCTTGAGACTGCTATCTGGCCCTCTGTTCATACTTTCAATAAATATTACAAGTTGGATGTTGTTTCCAGGGACAGGACAGGCTTTGCTAGGGCTACCCTGCATGTGTTTGTGGAGGGTTTTTATCTGCCTTCCTCCTCCCAGACTTCTTGAGCTCTTGTACTCTTTATCAGGGCAAGAATACTGCAACAGTGATAAGTACAGTCATGTAAAATCTTACCATAACAGTGGATTCCTTTCTCTTCACTGTTACAGTATTCGGTCCCTCCCTCTTTCCTCCTGCCTCTGGCCCTGTTTTCTGGTTTCCCTCCTGCCTGAGGGGCCCTTCTCCTTGCTTCTTTTTTTTTCCTTCTGGATGCACATGTTACTCTTGGTCCCTGAGGGTGTTCAGTTCCTCCTGGAGCTTTGACACTTCTGAGTATCTGCATGTCAACTTTATGCCCTATGTCATGTGCGGGGAGCATGTGTGTATGTACGTATCATGCTTATAAGAGGTGAAGGCTTTAGTGTACTGGCCAAATGTTGAGCTGTCCATGGCAGGAGATCCCTTGGGTGAAAAATACTGCAACAGTGAAGAGAAGGACATCTACTGTTATACGATTTTACACAGCTGTACTTTCTCTGCATTGCAATTTAAAAGCTCATTCAGTTTCTGTTTCCCGCTTTTAATGTGTCTTCCTTGGTTTACATTTGGAGTAACCTCGTCTCCATGGTATTATCTTCCCTAGCATGCAAAAAGAAAAACAAAAATAGGAGACTTCAAGTGTCAGGTTGGCTTCTATTCAGCCTCAGCCTCTAGTGGGTGACTGCTGTAGCCGCTTGTTGTTCTTCAGGCCACCCATCTTCTTCCCACAGTCCTCTTGATGTAACTGTTTCAGCCTTCAGTCAACAAAGACCAGGGGGATAGTAATTTCTTCTGCAACTGTAGAAATGCTCTTGTTGGGCAAGGGAGACCCAGTTTTGTTAATGTCTTGGGAAGGGTCGGGGCAGATGGAAGCTGGGTTCAGTGTACCTAATATGAATCGGCCTGTTTTGAGGGAGAGTGTACTTGGCGAAAATCTTTGTCTCCTGTTTCTCTTTCTGTGGGCATGGCAGACTTACTAGGATTTGCCAAGGAGCTTATCAATACTTTTTTCTTTTTCTTTCTGGCAGGGAATTTCAGTTGGGTAGAGCACATTGTTGGTGGAATGGTTGTACTTCAAGAAATTTGTTTTATTTGTATTTGTTTAAGGGGGTAGTGCATTGATCTCAATGGACCATTTGCAGGCACAGTCCAGGTGAATAGGATCACATAAGAAATGAGCAGAACATATTTGCAGATACAAGGATATATTTTAAAAAAGTATATATACATACAAATTTGCAGACACAAAAATATGCTTCAATATTTAGTTCAAGAATGTCAAAACATGGAGGGAAAAATGAAATCCTGCTTGGCATATCTTTATGGATAAGATTTGAGTTCTCTGATTCTGAAGAATCATTAGATGTCCCTGCTGAAGAGTTTTTCTAACATTTTACAATGAAATGGAGTTTTAGTGGGAACAAATTCAAGCCCTGTTGGCACAAAAAATGTATTATAAATAATTTTTGGAAATGCCCAAAGCTGCTGCTTTAGAGAATGTATTTCTCACTGCATGAGCATTACTTGATAGTCTACCTCCTGCCTCCTTGGAAGTCTGACAAGTTATGCAAAGTACCTCAGGCTCAGACATACAAATATCTGTTTTATAATCCTTAAGCAGATTCAGCAGTTATGTCTGTATACATGTCTGTTTCTGCTAAATAGGTTAGGTTAGGACTAAACCCATTCCCCCTCTCAAGGATGGCAAAGCAATGGACAATTTAGAAAAGGAAATGCATTCTTTTAGTATTTTCAGAATTTTAAACGGTCAGGCTCATATGTTGAAGTGTTTTTATTTTTATTTTTTGACAACAAACATAACTTATTGCTAAGCCTCATCCTTTCTGTGGTTTAAAATGTTTAGTGACCTAAGAACTAGATATCACAGAATTTTTTTTTTTTTGTCTGCCTGTGAGGGTGTTTATTCTTTGTCCAGAGCTGCTGCTTCTGGATCAGTTTTGAGGTTATTTGGTTGGCTTCATTCTCAAAACTTTTTTTATATTCAACCTGAGATTTTAAATTCTCATTTGAATAAACTGTTTCTGTTTTGGCCCATCTGCAGCTGAGGTGCTTAAAACGTGAGATGAAACAGGAAATCTGATTCAAGGAGTATCTGAAATGTTTCAACTCTCCTTTTCCAGAACAAACAGTAAATCTGATGTCAGTTTGCATTTCAGCCTCACTGATGGGTTTGGATCAGACTCCGCCATTATACAAGCTTGTGGCAATCTTGGAACTCTCGAGCTTCACCCTTACCCAAAATGCACCACCCCTCATTACCTCAGATATAGTTTGTCGCTTTCAGCGATAAGACATGGTTTATGATCTCTCAAGCAATTTTGGGTAAGTAGTTTAATTTACTTATTATGATGTTCTTCTGTCCTTATAAAAGAACTTGCACCTTTTTTCACCCTTAGTTTTCTCTGGTATTCTGTTCATTTTCATTAAGTAACCCAGCCCCCTTCTACGTACGTTGTAGTCTTAAATACCATTGTTGGTATTTTCCCTCCTTGCTACCGTTTCTTTCCTTAAAAAAAAAATAGATTTCTTCTAAATACGTTTTGGTTATAATTACTGTTGTGTTTCTTGTACCTTAAAGGTTTGGCTGACAAAGGGAAAAGCCCTGCAGGGTTTAAAAAGTGTCACAAATGTGGACAGAAGATTCCACTCAAACTCGCACTTTGTGTGTTTTCTGCCTAGGCCTTCATCACCTTTGAGAGCTGTGCTATTTGCCATATGTTTAACCTAAGAGCATTGGCAGATCGCTGAAATAAACTAATACTAAAAGGACTTCTACTCTTGTCATTTGATGAGGCCATATCTGGACCAGCAAAAGAAAAAGAGAAAGCTAAAGTGGTAGCTCTCGCCTTTCCCAGCTCCTCTTCTACTTCATCTAAAATCAGAAAAAAGGCCATCCTCTGATCCTTCAGTTTGGACCCTATGAGGAAGAAGCCTAAATTCTCGGATCCAGCTCTTACATCAGCCCTGACAAAAGTCTAACCCCCCCCCCCCAGATCTGATGGTTTCTTTGGATCCGATTCTTTTGAAAAAGCAGGATTTGTTGGATCTGAAGACCTCGGATCTTATCCACTTTACCCAGAATGAGGTGTTCTCCTTTGGTGGATACTTTTTCATCGAGGATGTCATCCCCATTTTTGGAAAGATCCAAGTCCCCATCTGTTCTGCTTACCCGTTCATCCAGAAGCCTAACTGAAGATGCAGAGAGGCTCGTGGGGAAGTCGCTCTCAGGGCAGAGCCAGTCTGTCCTTTTTTTTTTTTTGCTCCTAACCCATCGGTCAGTAAGCCCTAGTATCAGAAACCCTTCCTCTGACCATTCTTCCTCTGACCTCAGCCCAGGTTTCAGAGCCGTCTGGCTCCATCTGTTTTGGATACAGAGCTCTTACTATCCCCAGATCTGAGACTTGCTCTGAGCTCTTCGATCCAGTCAGATCCAAGGAGCTTTCGGACCCATTTATGTCCCGTCTGGTCTGAGGTGCTGCATTCGACTCCAGGAACTTTGGAGCCATCTCTGCATCTCAGAGCTTCGGCTATGGTCAAGTTCAGTTCCAACTTCGGCCTCACTGGGGATATCCTTGGAGAGAGTAGGGACTACAGATCAGAGGCTTATTTTTTTCAGATCAGTCTTTACCCCTCTCCGGGATGGTCTGCTTTCAGGGTGCTGGAGAGAGCTTTGTCAGCTCCTCAGTCTCAGACGATGCCTTCCCCTTCAGATCCTACATCTTCTGTTCCCCCGTCTCAGCGCCTTGAGACTCCACTAACTTCTATACAGGGATAGCAATCACCAATACCCCAGACTTCACACAAGAGTTTTCTCGCCTCTTCTGATACCTCCCTGGAGTCTCCCATGGAGGAATCCCTTAAGAAGAGGTCATGCAAGAGGAAACTTATCACCTGAATCAGTCCTGAGAACACAGATTTTGAGGAGGGTGAGGGGACCCCATGGTCACCTCCTGAAGACGTCTCATTCAGAGACATTTTGGAGATCCTGAAACAGAGGTAGCTGGAAGTCCAGCAACCCTTCATTAGAGGAATCTGTGTTACTGGAGGCTTTTGGTACTGGCCCATCTACTTCTTGGGTGGTCCTGCCCGCTGACTAGCTTCTGGAATTAGTCTCACAGCAGGCCTGTAAAGAACCTGACACCATTGAGCCCATACCAAAGAAACGAGACAAGATCATGTCCCCACCAGAAACCAAGCCCTTTTGGTCCAGCGGTCTACTGGTTGATGCCATGGTTGTGGCAGCAGCCACCAAAAAAGGATTTGCTGATGAGTACCTCTGTCCATCCCCCCATCAAGGAGTCACAAGTGATGGACAGGTTGGGAAAGCATGTCTGTCCTTCGGCGACTTTTGCCTTAAGGTCTGTGAACTACTTGGCACACACTACTCTGCTTCAGAGGGTCTGATAAGGAGCTTTCAGGTACCCTCATAGAGGATCCATGTCTGAAGATGTGAAAGATTCCATCACTTCTCAACTGGCAGCCCTAATAATCCATATCCAATTCCTCTGAGGCTTACTTCTAATGTGACAGAAGGAACCTCAAGAGCAGTCTTTTCAGGTATAACCATTGGGAGAAGTGCCTGTATGTGTTTATGCAATTTTTGCAGAGCCCTCTGCTCCCTTTGCCAGATCCTCTTTTTGTCCCCAAATTAACTGAAATCCTCTCCAGGTGTGAGAAGGACGGGAAGACCCTTTCTGTCATGGGTGTACATTTTTCCACCCCCACCCAAAGAGCCTTTTCAAGAAATCATTGAGGGGATGGAAAGACATTCAGAAAATCACAAGAGCATTTCCATGACGCGCATGGAGGTACTTCCCCCAGAGGCAGAGTGGGAAGTTCAAATGATAGATGCTTCCCTCATGGCAGAGGAGGCCTACATCATCAGGATTCTAGAAAACCTTTCTTTGGTAAACCCTTCCAGCTCTCCTGAAAGGAAGCCCAATTGTCCCCCTCTGGAGGCAATTGGGGGTCACTTATCACTACATCAGAGAGCCTGGCTAGACATAAATGTTTCCATCTTCCCTTAAATTCAAAAAAACTCCCTGATGTTCCACCTAGTCAGAGAATTCAGATACAAAAGCTGTTAATCAAAATATTCATCCAAGAGGTGCCCTCAAACCTGAAAGGATCACAAACTTGCTCAGGATTCTTTTTAGTGCCAGAAAAGACAGGGGACTGGAGACCAATTTTGGATCTCGGCAACCTGAGCAACTGTGTCCAGAAAAAGTTCTGGATAGTCACAATTCAGTCAGTACTTCCATTTCTGGGAAAATGTGCTCAATAGATCTCCAGGATGCTTACTATCACATAAAGATAAACAGATGCTTCAGGAGATTTTTACTCTTCCGGCTAAGAGCCAGTCACTACCAGTTCAGAATGCTGCCCTTTGGTCTCACCACAGCCTGCAGGGTGTTCAAATGTATTGCAGTGGTAGCAGCTCACCTCATATTGCATGGATTCCATGTTTTTCCTTATTTGGGTGACAGGCTCCTCTTTACCGCAACCAGGCATCAACTAATCATGGCAAGAGAAAAGGTAATTCAAACTTCAGCTTCAACCAACTCGGTCCATAGAAGTCATCATATTACTTCAAAACACGAGGTCTACAGTGGCCTCTCTGCCTCTCTCCAAGGTTCAAACGTTAAGATCTCAATAAACAAAATTGTTTGCATTGCAACAGTTCTGGCTCACCTAGTCAGAGTGCTGGAAGTGGTGGTGTCGACTACTCCCCTTCTACCTCTGGCAAGGTTTCACATGAGAATTCTTCATTGGATGTTGGCATCTCAATGGTCCAATCTTCAGTTGTCCCTATGTGCTCCAATAAGAAACACCAACTCATGCAAAAACATTTGATGTGGTGGATCCAGTTGGATCAACTTCAAGGTCAGTTATTTGTTTCTACTCAGCCCAAGGCCATAGTGATCACAAATGCTTCCCAGAAAGGGTGGGGGTGGCATTATCTGTGAAAGAGAGTCCAAGGTACGTGCTCCCCCAATTAGGCCAAGTTGCTTGTATACAGGTGCTCTAGAATTGAGAGCAGTGTTTTCAGTGTTGCAAGCTTCAGGAAGCTCTTCCTTCAGGAACAATTGCAATACACAGACAATATGTCAGTGGTTTGGTACATTGACAAACAAGGAGGAATCAAGTCATACCCTGTTTGTCGAGAAGCACTAAGGGTTTGGCAATGGGAAATCTCTTCCAACCACTTTCTTTTAGCAATGTACATCTTTGGCAAATCCAACTTGCTAGCAGACAAACTGAGCAGATGCATTGTTTCGCCTCACAAATGGTCCCTCAACCAGAAAGTAGTGGAAGAGATTTTCCACACATAAGGTCAGCCTTGCTGTGCAACCTTTTAGCCTCGCCCCTAAACAAGTGCAGCAGCTACTTTGCCCTAATTCCCCAACAGGGGGAGTCACCGAGGGATGCTGTTATTCACAGTTGGCCCCCCAGGTTTACTGTATGCATACCCCCTGATTCCTCTTAATAGCAAAGTTCCTACAGAAAGCTGCCAAGTTGAAGAGCAGGGTGATTCTCATAGCCCCCGTTTGGCTTTGACAAATTTGGTTCTCCTTCCTTTGGCCTCATCTGATCCATCAACCTTGGATTCTGGACCAGTTCTGGACCTGCCATTTCTCCTGACAGAAACAACACATCCAGACCCCAGGCTGACAGCTTGGCATCTCCATTTCCAGTAGTAGCCAGATAATCTATGCTGTCAACCTCTTTTTCCAAATTGTTATCTTCCCTCAAACCATCCACAAGACACATTTATCATAGCAAATGGAAAAGATTTGTCCACTGGGCTCTTCAAAGTAATGTAGACCCCTTTGTGGCTCTGACTCATTCTGTATTGGAATTCTTGGCACTGTTCTTTAGTCAAGGGCCCAGTTCATCCACAATCCAAGTTCAACTAGCGGCAGTTTCCTTCTGGCCTGGATGGCTCTTCACTTGCATCACATAAACTTTGGAAGACATTTCTACAGGGA
The DNA here is from genome assembly GCF_019279795.1 of Protopterus annectens. Taxonomy (NCBI): domain Eukaryota; kingdom Metazoa; phylum Chordata; order Ceratodontiformes; family Protopteridae; genus Protopterus; species Protopterus annectens. Next base: position 622,259,825 of record NC_056726.1, on the reverse strand, counting down.
CCTCTTCTCATGAGACACCCAGTTAGAGATCCTACTCCACCGTGGGATTTAACCCTAGTACTGCAAGCCTTAGTCCTTCCTCCCTTCAAACCTGCAAGTACTTGTGATCTAAGGTTCCTTTTTTGGAAGACGCTGTTTTTGGTCGCTATTACCTCTGCCAGAAGAATTTCAGAAATTTAGGCCTTGTCAGTGAAACCCCCATACTTAATTTTTCACAAAGGTAGTTGCATTGCAAACCAATCCATCTTTTTTTGCCCAAAGTGGTTTCAGACTTCAACATTAACCAATCTACCAGTTTTCTTCCCAAATTATACCAATAAAGGAGAATATTTGTTACATTCGCTAGATGTTCACAAACAATTATGTTTTTATTTGTACAGAACAAAACACTTAAGATGTTCTTCGTGTTTCACTGTTGCAGTCATCACATTTGGGTTATCCCTGCCAGGGTAGCCCTCTGCTGGCCCAAATAGCAGAGGCTTAGTATTTCTGCTTTGGTTGCTGTCACTTCAGGACTAATGTCAGGTCGTCAGTAGTATAAAGTAAGGCAGCCAACGCCATTACATCAGTCTTTCTTGCCGAGGAGCCCGAAACAGAAGCATTTCACGAGTGCCTGTCGGACGCTACCTAGGTTTTGTCTTCCGAATTGAAGCTGAGGTCTTCTAAAAGCGAAGTCCCCCATTGGGTATCCTTTTTTCTTGCTCTAACCGATGTCAGAAAAAGTTAACAATAGTCTAGCCTGTGGAAAGCAAATACCACACTGAGACTTTCATTCTTACTGCATCACTTGCTTAAGCCCAGACCACGACGTCCCTCGCTGTCGCTTTTGTGCTTTAACACCAGAACTGTATGTCGTCTGACCCTTATTGTAGCTAGATTATTTCACTTACAGTCCTCAAATTCCGATATGGCTTCAGTAAGCCGTCCGACAGCAGATCATTCGAAAAAAACGTAAGGATAAAGACAGGCACAGACCACACAGGTCCAAACCTACCGATGACGCTTCAGTTAAGTTAGTCATCAGTTCTCCGGTCCTCAGTGAGACGCTTTTGCCTGATGCCCGCTTCTGTGCATTCGCAGGCCTCTACCGAGGCCTTTTCCGGAGTCTGATATGCCACAAAACTCTCTTCTTCGACTAAGGATCCTGCGGTTGTCTCACCCTTGGATGGGTCCAGAGCTGCTGAGCAGGCACTTCGCACTACCGATTCTCGTCTCAAACTGACGACTTTCGCATCTACCGTTCTTTCAAAAACTACCAAGTTTCTAAGGCCCACGGTATGAACCTCACCCAAGAAACCGACTACCCAATCTCAGGCACCTGCTTCCTTGGCTCAGTCTCAAGTGCTTAAAATGGCGGAAGACCTTATCATGCTGATCAGGGGAAGCCAAGCTACCCCTTCCAAAAGGAAGAGAGATCTGTTCCCAGTAGTTTTGTCTGACAGGAGTCTGATGACTCTGATGCATCTGAATATGAAGACATGCGACCCTTCTCTGCTTATGAGGATTCTGATGCAGAGGAATCCATTCCTTCAGCCTCTCCACCCGAGCATTATTCCTTTGGGGAAACCCTTCATACCTCGATCATTTCCAATGGGAATATCAGGACTACCCTCAGTCTAAAAAGAGACTCCGAGAATTATTGGATCTTCCACAGCACAGACCCCTGGACATTCCCCCAGTCCTGGATGTTGTGGATGATGTTTTTCTGGAATCCAGTTTGACTACTGACACCCTCCCTCCTGCACCCAGAAAACCTGACTGGTATTACAGAGTCCCGGACTCTCACAAATTTCTTTTCAAAAACCCTACTGCTGACCCTGAGGTAATTTCTCAAGGGCCCAAAAGAATTAAAGCAACCTCTGCCAAGAACCCCCCCCCCCCCTCAGATAGGGATTCCCGAGCATTACACAGATGGGGTAAAAAGTATACACCTCTGCTACTGTTGCTATCAGAGCACTAAAAGTACAGTTTTGTACCTACCATAAATGTAGATGTCCGATAGATATGCAACTGCAGTCATAACATATGGGTTGTCCTGACTCAGGCAGCCCTCGGTCAGCCGGATTCCAAAGTCTGGGTCCGACGTCAGCTGATGTTGCATTTCTCTCCGTCAGAGCGGCTGGAGTATATAAGCATCAGCCGACGCCATCTTCGTCAGTGTTTCTTGCCCCAGATGCCAGGTGCCCTCCAAGGAAGGCTGTAATCAAATTTGGAAGGCAAAAATAGGTTTCCAGACAAATAAATAAGCAATAAACAGATACACCATAACAGATATCCCCAGCTAAGGATAACAGGGAGAAGAGTGGACCCAAGGCATAGAGGGGAAGGAGGGAGGGAAAACCCGACTGCAGTTGCATATCTATCGGACATCTACATTTATGGTAGGTACAAAACTGTACTATGTCCTTCAAGAATGCAACTGCAGTCATAACATATGGGTTGAATACCATAGCTTAGCTGGGGGAGGTGGTATGCTCTAAGAAAAGGATGGTGTAGCTATCAATCCCTGCAGGACTGCCCGAAGCAAAGCCTGCTCTGGATCTGGAATATAAAGGGAGGTTGTAGTGTTTGGAAAATGTATGCACGGAGCTCCATGTAGCAGCTTCTAGAATGTCTTTTGTAGGCACCCCTCTTAAGAATGCTGTAGAGGTGGCTGTAGCTCTGGTGGAGTGTGGTCTGACATTGGCTGGCACACTGTTTTCATGGAAGGAATAACAGAATCTGATGCAATGTCCAATCCATTTTGAAATTGTCTGTTTGTAAATTGCTTTTCCTTGTACTCCAGGGGCGTAAGCTACAAAAAGCTGATCAGACTTCCTACTGGTCTTGGTTCTGTCTAGGTAGTAGCGAAGTTGTCTGTGAATGTCCAAGGTATGTAACAGTCTTTCCCCTTTGTTCTCAGGATTGGGAAAGAAAGTAGGCAGGTGAATTGCTTGATTTAAAGAAACCCTAGATACCACTTTTGGCAGAAAGGTAGGGTTGGTTCGTAAGGAGACCCTGTCTCTGTGAAAGGTTATGAACGGTGGTATTGCCATTAGGGCCTGTAATTCTGAAACCCTTCTTGCTGAGGTAATGGCCAACAGGAAAGCTGTCTTCCAGGAAAGAAATTGTAAATCCACAGAAGCTGCTGGCTCGAAGGGAGGTAGAGTCAATTTTTCATGGACAAAATTGAGGTCCCAAGCTGGTACTGGTGCCTTTCTTGGGGGCTTTATATTCTTGATTCCTCTAAGAAATTGCCTTAACAAAGGATGTGAAAACACAGGTGGATCAGTGTTGTATCTAGCTGAGATAGCTGAAGCATGTATTTTTATGGAAGAGTATGAGAGTCCATTATGCAGCATATCTGCCAAGTATTCCAGAATGAGTGGAATGCTCAAAAGTGATGCATCATGACCCTTGTTGGTATTTCAAATGCTGAATCTCTTCCATTTGGCTGAGTAAGCCTTTCTGGTGGATGGTCTGCGGGCTTCTGTTAGTATCCGCTGAACTTCCTTGGAGAGAGGTAATTTGAGGTTATTTATGGGATCTCCCAAGCTGTTAGCTGTAGCGTCTGGATGTTGGGATGAACTGTCCTGAAGTTGTGTTGAGTCAAAAGTTGGGGCCATTGGGGAAAGGCCCATGTTTTGTTGTGACATATGCTCCATAGTAGTGGGTACCAGTGTTGTCTTGGCCAGTCTGGAGCTATTAGGATCCCCTTGGGCTGCTCTGCTTTGATCTTTAGTAACACTGTGGTCATCAGTGGCAGAGGTGGAAATGCATAGATTATTAGGAAACTCCAGTTGAATGAGAGAGCATCTATTTTCCATGCTTGTGGATGATATGTCCTTGAGCAGAACTTTTGTAAGTGATGATTGAGGTGGGAGGCAAATAGGTCTACGTCCGGCCTGCCCCATGTCAAGGTGAGTCGTATAAAGATGTCTGGATGTAACCTCCATTCGTGGGGGTGTAGGAAATTCCTGCTTAGACTGTCCGCCAGAACATTGTCTTTGCCTGGAACAAACTGGGATTGTAACTGTATGTTTAGACTCAGTTATTTTTCCCAAAGATTCATTGTCAGTCTGCAAAGGGGGTAAGAATGAGTGCCCCCCTGCTTGTTTATGTACCACATCACTGTGGTGTTGTCTGTCCGTATTAGTAGGTGGCCTTGTTGAAGTTGTTGTCCAAAGGCCTCGATGGCATGCATTACTGCCAGCATTTCTTTTTGGTTGATATGCAGATGTGTTTCCTTTGGAGACCATTGTCCTTGAATGCATCTGCCCTCCATGTGCGCCCCCCCATCCAAGGTCTGAGGCGTCTGTGGTCATGGTCTGTGTTATCTGAGGTTTTTTGAACGACATACCTGTGTTTGACTGGCTTACTGCGGCCCAACATAGAAATTCCTTTTGAAGACATGGAATGAGCGGTATAGTTGCTTCTAGGTTGTTGCTGTGTTGAGACCATAAGCTTTTTAGGTACCATTGAAGCTTTCTCATGTGTAGTCTTGCTAGTGGAACCAGGAGAATGCAGGATGCCATGTAACCCAGGGCCTGTAGGAATCTCCTTGCAGTCATCTGAGTGAGCTTTGCTAAACTTTTGAAATAATGAGTTAACAACTTTTGCTTGTCTTCTGTCAGGTAAGCCATTTGAGAAGCTGTGTCTAGTTTGGCTCCTAAGAAGGTTATTTGCTGGGATGGCTGAAGTCTTGACTTTTGAAAGTTGACTGTGTATCCCAGAGCCTGTAGCAAGTGTATGACATAATTCAAGTTTTTTGTCAAGGTTAGTTTGTCGTCCGCTTGTCAGAGGCAATCGTCCAGGTATGGGTAGATTTGAATCCCCTGGAGCCTGCAATGAGCAATTACTTATGCCAGGCATTTTGTGAATACTCTGGGCGCAGTAGATAAGCCAAATGGCAATGCTGAGAATTGATAATGCTCTGGCCCTGCAAGAAATCTGAGGTATCTTCTGCAGCTGTGTCAGATAGGGACATGCAGGTATGCCTCCTTGAGGTCCAGAGTAATCAGCCAAGACCCCTTGCCCAGCATGGGAAGGAGTTGCTGTAAAGTCAGCATTTTGAACTTTGGTACTATGAGAAAAGTGTTAAGCGGACAAGTCCAGTATTGGTCTCCACTGAGTTTCTTTTCTTGGAACAAGGAACAGTCTTGAATAAAACCCTTGACCTTGTTCTTGTTGTGGAACTTTTTCTATTCCTTTGATCTGAGCAAGTAGAGAAATTTGCTTTATAGCCTCTGCCCTCTGATTTTGTGGAAGGTTTGGCATGCCCTGTTTTCTTGGCAAGGTATGAAAATGGAACCTGTAACCGTGGTCTATAATGTCCAAAATCCATTTGTCTTTTGTCAGTTTGTGCCAATTTTTTGAGAACAAAGATAATTTTCCACCCAAAGGAGCTTCTGTTTGCTCCTTGGTCAGCGGAAGTAGAGGAAAGTCATTGAGATTGTCCCTGCGGGGCAAGAGAAACCCCTGTGTCACTTCTTTGGTTTGCTGGTTGCCATTGTCGTCCCCTGTAGGATCCTCTGTATTGCCCTCTTCCTCAGGCACGCCTGTTTTTGCCCCTTTGAAATCTTTCAGGATTAGGAAAGGACCAGTTTTTAGAAGGCCAGTTCCTGCTGAATCTGGGTGGCTGAACCTGGAGGAAATCTTTGACTGTCTGAACTGACTTGGCCTTTTCCTCAATGGACTTTAACACATCTTTAGCATTAGCACCAAAAAGCTTGTTCTTTTCCAAGGGTGCATCAGAAAGTTTTGCTTTAACATGATCTGGTAAAGGTTGTTCTTTTAACCATGCATGTCTACGAATGACCGCCCCTGTCATAGCTGCCCTACATGAAGCTTCCAATGCATCATATCCACACTGTAGAAAGTGATTGCTAACCTGCTGATAATTATGCACAGCCTCTTGCAAAGACTTCCTATCTAAAGGTTCAGGAGAGGCCAATTTTTTCTGTAAATCATCTAACAGGAAATCCTGATATTGAAACATGTGAAAGAGACAATTGAGAGCTCTCATAGATAAAGTAGTGGAGGTGTAAACCTTCTTCCCCCATCTCTCTAAGGACCTTGCTTCCCTGTCGGAAGGCAAAGGATTTTTGGAGGTGGTAGCTGAAACCCCTTTAGGCCCCTGGGAAATTGTTTCTAAATCAACAGCATGGGCCCTAAAGAAATGAGAATGGGTTTCTGGGACCCTATAGTATCTGTCAGGCTTGACAGGAGCAGGAGGAAGAGTATCAGGGGTAACACTGGAGTCAGAGTATAGATCATCCAAAACATCAAGCACAGGAGGAATAGCTAAGGGTCTGTGTTGGGGTTTTTTAAGGAATGTTCGAAGGCGCTTTCTGGAATCGGAATATTCCTGGCCTTGCCACTGAAAATGTTCCCTCATGGAATGCAGAACTTCCCCAAAAGAAATATCCTCAGGAGGAGAGGCCGATGGAATGGAGTCCTCTGCATCTGAATCCTCATAGGTCTGGAAGGGCTCTTCCTGGCTTTCGGAGTGAACAGAGTCCTCAGAATCTTCATCTGAAGAAAGAGGGACCGAGGGTTCAACCCTGGGCCTCTTATCAGGAGGAGGCTGTGATCCTCTCTCAGGATGGGCCTGGGAACCTCTGATCAGGGAAATTAAATCTGCGGCCAAAGACATGATTTGAGTATCTGGAGTAGGCTGAAGTAAGGTTTTAGCAGTAAGATGCTTGGCCTTGCTGGCTGCCTTTGCACGTGTGTAGGCCTTGATAGACATGGACATGGGAGGCCTAGCTGCTCCACGTGCAGGAGTGACCTTATCAACAGCAATGGTCTCGGGCATTTCCTCGGTGTCTGTATCCGGAGGAAAATCAATAACTGGCATCGGAGTGGCCTCCGGTATCGGAGGTATCGGTAATGCGGTGTCTTCGGTTCAAAGCGGTGGAATAACCGCCTCAGAGGGAACCGGGGCACTCGCGGTAAATTTTGGCGTGGTGTCGGTGGAAGACGCGGGCCGAGGATGTCGGTCCCGGTCTTTTCGTTTCTTAGGAGTATGCGTTGTCGGTTGTTCCGACGGCATTGTATAATCAAATTTTTCGCCGAAAAAGTCTTCAGCGAACTCCACCCGGCGCCTGAGAGTGCGCTTATTGAAGCGAGCACAGGCGGCACAGGCCAAGACGTCGTGGTCTGGGCCGAGGCAAGGGAGGCAGTAAGAATGGAAATCCTTATGAGGTATTTGTTTACCACAAGACAAACAATTATTTACTTTTTCAGTAATTTCTGACATCGGCTGAGGCAAGAAAAGGTCCCCAACGGGGTACTTAGCTTTTTTGATGACTTCGGTTTCGAAGAATACAGGAGCTGACCGACCGGCACTTGCGAACTGCTTCTGCTTCGGGCACCGCGCGGCAAGAAAGACTGAAGAAGATGGCGTTGGCTGATGCTTATATACTCCAGCCGCTCTGATGTCGGAGAGAAATGTGACATCAGCCGACGTCGGACCCAGACTTTGGAATCCGGCCGACCGAGGGCTGCCTGAGGCAGGACAACCCATATGTTATGACTGCAGTTGCATTCTTGAAGGACATTTGCCAGTTCCATATGCTAAAATTTCAGCAACATACCATGGAACTCTTCAAAGAAAAAGTGTTTTCCTTTCCTGCTTGTGCAGAATCTAAAGAGTTACAAGAGTTGATGCATTCTGCAAGTCAAGTGGCTAAGCATACCTTACACTGTGCTTTTGACGCCCTAGAAGCTTCTTGCAGGGCAGCAGTCATCGGTTCTGTCCTTAGAAGACATGCATGGCTTAAGGAACAGCCCTTGCCAGACCATGTTAAATCTAAATCATTGGATGCACCCTTGCACAAAGACAACTTATTTGGCACTAAGGCAGAGGTGGTCTTAAAAAAGATGGAAGAAAAAGCTAAATCTGTGCAGACAGTTAAGGATTTCCTACAGGTCCAGCCACCAAGGTTCAGCAGGCATTGCCCCTCCAAGGTCAGTTCAGCCCAGACCCTGGGGAAGCAGACCCCCCAGACAACAGCCACAGGGAATGCAGAGATCAAAACAGTGGAATTCCTCCACTTCAAAACCAGGGAGTTCTAAGCCACCCCCTCATGGTAAGAACTCACAATGACTCTCCTCCCCAACCCCCCTCCCTCTGCCCACCTACACTTACCCCTAGGGGGAAAACTTTCCTTTCATTCAAGCACCTGGGCCACCATTACCAATGACCGCTGGGTCCTCAACATAGTGTCCCAGGGATACAAATTTTCTTTCCACACTCTTCCAGCTCCAAAAGGGGTTCCCGGATCTAACTCCAAGCTAGTGGGCAGAGGCAAAAAAGCAAGTCCTTTCCCTGCTTTATATGAGGGCAATAGAGCACGTTCCTGCAGAACAGATAGGCCAAGGTTTCTACTCCAGACTATTTCTGGTACCCAGAAAAGAGGGCACCTGGCACCCCATCCTCAATCTATCCATTCTAAACACCTTCCTAGTGATACCAAAATTCAAAATGCTCACCCTCCAGCAACTGCTACCCATGCTCTCCAAGGATGCTTGGCTAGCCACCTTAGGCATAAAAGAGGCCTACTTCCACATTCCTATCAGGGAATCATGCAGGAAATGTATACGTTTCAGGGCAGGATCTCTGCTCTTTGTTCTCTGCGCTTCCCTTTGGCTTATCTACTGCTCCCAGAGTTTTCACAAAATGTCTGGCTCCCGCCATTGCCTTTTGCAGACACATAAATATCCACATTTACCCATACTTAGATGACTGCCTGATTCAGGCAGACAGTCAGGAAAAGCTGCTCAAGCACCTGGCCTTTGTGAAGTCCCAAACTAGTAACCACTCAAAGGATTATATTCCTGGGAGCAAGCCTGGACACAGCATTCCAGATGGCATTCCTTACACCAGAAAAGCAAACTTACCTATCAGCCTACTTCACTCAACTAGCCACCAGACCCCAGTTATCTGCAAGGAAAATCCTGCAAGCTCTGGGGTTCATGGCGTCTTGCATTCTACTCATTCTATATGCCAGAATGCATATGAGGAAACCAGTGGTACCTAAAAAGCCTTTGGTGTCAACACTCTAAAGACCTGGAAACTCTTATACCAATGATACCTTGCCTAAGGAAAGATTTTTTTTGGTGGGCAGCAGCATGCTCCCACAACAAGGGAATACCTTTCTCATCAACCCCCGCTGCCTAGACCCTCACCACAGACGCATCAGACTATGCCTGGGGTGCTCACCTGGATGGCAGGTGCAAACAGGGCAAATGGAGCCCACAGCAAATCTATCTGCACATCACCCAGAAAGAGATGTTAGCTGTCCAGCACTCATTGACATCTTTCAGGCCCCTACTCTCCCCAGGGGCTCTCCTGATCAAAACAGACAACGCCACTGTAATTGTATATCAACAAGCAGGGAGGGACTCACTCCTACCCTCTGTGCAGGCTGGCCAGGACCCTTTGGCGCACAGCCTCTGCCATGCAACTCCACCTGGTAGCACAATTCCTGCCAGGTTCTCTAAACTCTGTGGCAGACAACTTAAGCAGAAATCTTCTGAACCCACACTAGTGGCAGCTAGACAAAATAACCTTCCCCCTAATAACTCAGAAATGGGGCACCCCGAAGGGCGACTTCTTTGACTCGCACACCAACCATCAGCTCAGCAAGTTCTGCACCAGGGAACATCACTGCATGGCTTCCCCTGGGTCAATCTATTGATCTATGCATTTCCTCCACTACCTGTCATCACCAGGATACTGCCCAAAATAAGGGAGGAAAAACCAAGGACCATTCTTATTGCTCCAGACTGGCCTCACCAGGACTGGTACCCACTGTTGCACAGCCTGTCCTCACTGCCACTATGGAGTTTGACTATGGAATCTCACTCAGACTCGAACCCTCCTGACCCAGAGGGAAGGAGAATTTAGGCATCCCCAATTGCAGGCCCGCAATTTGGCAGCCTGGCTTATTCCCTGACCACTGATCAATCTGCCCACCTCAGTAAATAGGTTCTAGATGTTTTACATGAGGCCAGATGCCCTAGCACTAGCACTAGAATGTCTTATGCTGACAAATGGAAAAGGTAATGCACCTGGATTCAGGCCAAGGGAGCCGATACGGCACAGCCCTCCCTACCTCTCATCCTGGATTACCTAGCTGACCTGCTACACAGTGGTCTCTCCTTTTCCTCTATTAAAATTCATGCCTCTGCTATCTCTGCTCATTTCCACACTGAGCTGCCCCTTTTCTCACAACCTCTGATCAAACAAATTCGTAAGAGGGGCTAGCAGCTTGAGGCCACCTAGAAGAGCACCCACCCCAGCTTGGGACCTTAACTTTGTGTTGGAAAAGCTCAACATGCCACCCTTTGAACCAGCATCTTCAGCAGAGGTAAAATTTCTGTCCTGGAAGACCGCTTTTCTTCTGGCCATCACTTCAGCCAGAAGAGTCTCCGAGCTACATGCACTCATGGCTGTTCATAGGTTAGTACTAGGCTAACTGCCCTTATGGGCCATTTTAAGCCTAGCCAATTACCCAATGTCAGAATCCAACCCTGCACCTTGTTTTTCTAAGGTAAGCACCTTCACTATTATGCCAACCTCCCACCCCTGTGGAGCCCTTCACCATATTCCATGCTGGCAGGGTTTTCCTCAGGACTAACCCATCCTTCATGCCCAAAGTGGTGTCCAGTGTGGCTCTTAACCAATCCATTGATTTTCCCACCTTTTTTCCTAACCCACAAAACAAGGGGGAAAGGATAGGCTTCCTATTGACTCTATTTGCTCAGCAGCCACCTGGGCTTCCCCTCATACCTTTATTTCTCATTACAGGTTGGACATAGCCTCCAGATACCGTGCCAACTTTGGTTCCACTGTTCTCAAGAGTCTGTTCCGATAGGCCACCCGGGACAAGGTGCTAGGGACGCGGTCCTATCCAGCAAGAATGAAGGCGAGATAGACAACTTAACATTAAGAAGTTATGTACCTACCATAATGTTCCATGTTAGTTGTCGTCTTCTCACTTCTTTCTTGATCCCTCCTTCCCCCTAGCCTGGACAGACCTAGAGGAGATTGTCTTGTGACCTTCCAATCCTTATTCTCCCACGCTCTACCACCTCTATATTTTTTCCCTCTGTTAGGTTTAGGACACCTCACAGTCAGCCTTATAGAGGTGGGGTTACCCTTCTCCATGTTATAGAGTTTTTTCTTGCTTGGCCTAGCTTTCAAACGAGATCTGAGGAGTTACCGCCTAGCATTGTGGGATGTGGGGGAGCCTCGAGCCGGTGGAATTAGCTCTAGAGCTTTAGTATTGGCCGAGTTGGAGCCGAGGATCGGCCAGACTTCTGGCGTTGAGTAGCATTACACTCAGTTTCTTATCCCTTGTGATACCTATGGAGGTGGGTTTGTCTTTTGAGCCTTGCCTAAAAAATGCACTATGGGGGGTAGCAAGAGCCTTTGCCAATATCCAAAAGCCCAGGGGTGACAGGTGCAAGCCGTCCCTAGCGAAGCATCGTGGCTTGTCGAGCATGTCATCCCAGGCTGACAGGCATTGGATCCCCTTTGAATGACACCAATACTTAAGCCAATTGTTGAAATTGATCATCTTGTCTTCATATTGTGGCATCATTCTTGGTGAGGGTAAGATGCTACTCAAGGTCAGGGTCATACCGGCCTGGGCTACATGCTCAGAGAGCTCCTCTATGTCTCTTTTCATGTAGTCCGGGGAGGTACGTCTCAGGTCATTCACACAAGCATGGACAATGACTGAGTCATATTTGTACTTGCCTTGGAGTGACCTGAGTGCTTGTGTTATGTGGCGGATCCTAGCACCCGACAGGCAGCTCACAGTGACCTTCTCCTTGTTCAGCCTGGTGAGCGGGATGTCAGTGTGCCTGACGATAGAGTCACCTATTACAAGTGTATCAGGTGTGTTGTTTAGCCTTAAGGGCTGTGACTGTTCGGCACACTGGCTTTGTGAGCTATGTGTTGCATGTGTTTTGTTTTGGGGTAGCGGTTGCTTGGGTGTCTACTTTGGAGGTCTCTGCTGCTTAGGCAGATTTTTATTTAGAGCCTCCGAGTATGTTTTTGTGTGTTTATGTGTTTGGTTTGCTGTCGTGGTAGGTCTATGTGAGACTGGAATTGTAGTGAGTGTGGTTTCCTTCTCCTCCTGACTGCTTACGCCAATACTGAGTTGAGAGAGCTTAGCCTCCAGTTTGGCTATATGGTTGCATCTCTCACATGTGTTGGAATTTGTTGGGAGGAGGAGAGGGTAGTCTGTGTACATGAGGCAGTTGTAACATTGCCTCAAGATTCCCAGATTCACCAGCTGGACCAGAGAGGAGATTGACAACTGACCTTTGGACATGCTAGAATAGTATTTGGAATTCCTTTATAATTGAAGAAAAGGGTCAATAGTGAACAAGGTACTCAAGGGGAGTTTGTGAGGGTGTAGTGCTTTTCATTTTTTTAGTGCTGACTTGTAATTGCTTTAGTGAGGAAGTGCAGGTAACTTAAATGCAATGTGTTGCAGGTAACTTAAATGCAAAAATGACGAACAGTAACTTTCTTTCAAGTGAAACAAGGAAATAAATACAGTAAGCAATGCAGACATCACTAGGGATCCACAGAAGCGCTGAAAAGCCTCATTTTAGGTGGAATTAGCGTTTCAGGGAAATAAGCAAACAAACAACAAGCATACAAACAAAGCTAGATTCAGCAGGCCCGGATTTAGTCTATGCTACAGCAAACAAGGTGTACCAATTTCAGTAAGAAACAGTTCAAATATGCAGGCACTATAAGCCTTTAACCAGAAATTCCCTGCTCAGAAGGGCAGAGTCCAGCCTCTCCTCCCACAAGAGTGCAGACCACAAACCTTCTTAATGTAAAATAACTGGCCTGAAGCCCAAGTGCTTAAACCAGAACTAATACACTTTTGGAATAACAGACACTGAGCCCTCAATCGGCAGTTCCCAACTTAGAAGGACATAGGCTACCTGTCCTGCCACCACAGTGCAGGCCACAAACCTTCCTAATGTAAAACAACTGGTCTGAAGCCCAAGTGCTTAATCCAAAAGACTTAGAATGATAGCTACACTTTAATCAAGTTACTACCAAGCAGTAAAAAATACAATTGAATACTTTAAAGAATGCCTGGATTAGTGCTCAAGTTATACAAACAAAGCTAGATTCAGCAGGCCTGGATCTAGTCTATGCTACAGCAAACAAGGTGTACCAATTTCAGTAAGAAGCAGTTCAAATATGCAGGCACTATAAGCCTTTAACCAGAAATTCCCAGCTCAGAAGGGCAGAGTCCAGCATCTCCTCCCACAAGAGTGCAGACCACGAACCCTCTTAATGTAAAATAACTGGCCTGAAGCCCAAGTGCTTAAACCAGAATTAATACACTTTTAGAATAACAGACACTGAGCCCTCAATCAGCAGTTCCCAACTTAGAAGGATGTAAGCTACCTGTTCTGCCATTACAGTGCAGACCACAAACCTTCTTAATGTAAAACAACTGGTTTGAACCCCAAGTGTTTAAACTAAAAGGCTTAGAATGAGTTACACCAAGCAGTAATAAATACAATTGAGTACTATTAGGATGACACAAAAACAAAATAAAGTAGGAAGAAACACAAATACAGTAAAAGCAGATACATTTTTTTTTTTTTTTTTTTTTTTTTTTTGTGAGTGAGCAAATGAGATGGGCCGAGGAGTTACAGGACAGAAACAAGTGCAAATGCAGGCCTTCAAATCAGAAAGTTGAGAGAGATGGAAGACCGCACAAATAGCCAATAACTACAAATTCTGGGCCAGAACCACTCCTCATGTGGTAGACAGGTTACCTAATGCTTACCACTCCCACTGAAAAGCTAGAAGGCTTCCTTCCAACACAGAAAGGCTTGGGGGGCTCAGAAGCTTAGAAACAGTTCTGGATACAGCAAATCTGTATCTGGAACACTAATTACAGGAAAGGTAGGAAACAGGCTTACAAGTTTTTTTTTTATTTTTTTATTTTTTTCAGAAAAGTAGCAAAAACAGTAGTAAAAACAATTCACATGCAGTGCAAGCTGGCACACTTGAGTATGTAGCAATATTAGTCCCCACACAGTTTGAAAAAATGTAATTAAATTAAAAAGGACTAAAAGCAAGTGCAGAAAGAGTTTATTAGGTAGAAGGCGGTAAAGAGATGGGACTGGGGGAGTGTCCTAGATGAAATCTACAGTGGGGCGGGCACTGCAAAAGCCACCAAATTTAAACTACAACCAAGAACAGGGAGGGGGGTGGGGAAGACAGTTTCAACAGAAATGTGAGGAATCACAGTGCAAATTATAAAACCAGAAAAATATATACTGATCTCTGTATATTTGCAGAACAGTAAGACAACAGATATCTAAGCAACAATTTAGCTCTATAATACGGAATAATACAGAAAAATATACTCAGCTCTATATATTTGCAGATAGTCTTGTAAGGCTCTCTCTCAGTGCACAGGTTCCAATTTAAATGCAGGCTGTTAACAGGTCAGATTAAGGGAACTTGGAGTTAAGCAACACACAAGCTATAAAAAATGGTTATATCATAGGTTCATACTAGGCTATCTGCTCTAGGGCATTTATAAGCCTAGCCAGAGTGTGTGTGGCTTTCGCAACCCCTTGGAATGAGAATACTATGCCCATTTAAGGTTTAGTTTACTATGCCTCTGTCTAGTAGTGACACAGAGATGACCCCCGGGATAAACCTACGATCTCCCATCCACTCGTCATGATTTCTCTTGAAGACAGTCAGTGATGGGCTCTGCCTAACATGGACTGGGATTCTGATCCAGAGTGTAGGGAGCCTCTGGGTTATGAATCTGTCCCTCCAGCACGTCCTATTTATTTCTGTGTTGAGGTTCAAATCTCTCGCTGTCGTGGCTCTGGTGGATTTGGATTTTCTGAGGTGGAGCATGTCCATTAATTCCGGATTGGACATGGCCTTGTACGTCCGGCATAGCCTCTGAGTAGGTGATATGCGACTGAATAGAGCTGGAGTTTCTTCAGCCGGGCAGCATATGATATATGTTTGAGACCCTTGATCCTCTTGGTGAGGTACTTTTGGTGTCTTTCTAACTGCTGCAGATGTCGGGTAAGGTACATCCCAAATGGGGCATTGTACTCAATTATGGGCCTGATAAGGGAAGAGTATAGGGGCACAATGACCTCTCTTGATCTAGATGTGAATCTTTTCATGATAAGGCGGGTAATATAGAAGGTCTTCCTAATCATCTTGGCAATGTGAGTGTCAAATGAGAGGTTACTGTTAACTTGGGTCCCTAGGTTCCTGATTACTACTTCTGTACTTAATGGATTACCACCTATGTGGTAATTTGTGGGTACTTTGTTTTTCCCAACGGGTATGACTATACATTTTTTGGCGTTCAGTTTAAGGCCATGCCTCTGGCACCAGTTATCCGTTTCTATGAGGCCTTTCTGAAGGATGCTTGTGTCCGCTGGAGTATCAATTATGGCGCCCAGTTTTTAGTCATCTGTGAACTTTGTCAGCCACAATCCTCCTATATTTGCTTGCACCTCGGAAAAATAAATGCCGAACAAGAGGGGTCCCAGGACCGAGCCCTGTGGGACACCGCTTGTGACTGGCTTAGAGTCTGATATGGCTCCAGCAATTCTGACCTTGTGGGTTCTGTCCTTGAGCCAGTTTGCAACCCATCTTATGACATATGGGTTTACATTTAAGCTGGTGAGCTTGTCTATGACACCCGAGTGGGGTATTGTCGAAGGCTTTTGCAAGATCAAGGTAGGCTGTGTGAACTGCCTTACCCTCATCAATGGCCTTAGTGACTGTTTCAAAAAAGTCGACCAGGTTCAAAAGGCAGGATCTGCCCTTGACAAAGCCGAATTGGGTAGGATCCAGTGTCTGTAGGTCCCCAATGTCTTTGTTTGAGTTCCATAATGATCCTCTCCATAGCTTTGCAGACCAGGCTCGTCAAGCTTATGGGGCGGTAATTTCCAGGGTCCGTAGAAGCACCTTCTTTGTGGAGTGGGACCACTGTTGCTGTACGCCATTCTTTGGGTACGTATCCTGTAGTAAGGCTAAGATTAAACAGCAGCCTTATGTGCGGGTTTAGTTCCTCTTGGAGTTCATGTAGCACGCAACCCGGGACACAGTCTGGTCCCATTGATGCTGTGTTTTTAGCTTTGGAGAGGGCGGCTCTCACCTGGGCATCTGAGATGTCAGGGAGGCTACACTCTGCTAGGATAGATATTTCTCCTTTTGGGGAGGAGGGGGGGGATTTGCACTGAACCTGTCTGTCAGTATGTTGGCAGTGTCTGTGGGTTCAGTGTATTTTTTGTCATTTTGGACTAACTCTGAGCATATCTGGGAGTTTCCACCCAGGTTTCTAACATAACTAAAGAAGGCCTTGTGATTGTCTTTAGTGTCTTTTGCGATTTTTCTCTCAAAGTTGGCCTTGGATGATTTTATGAGTGATCGTAGTTTTTTGCTAGTACTGATCAGAGATGCCTTCCCTTTTGGGGATTTTGCTCTGTCATGTAGCAGCTTCCTCCTCCTGTTGTAAAGCTTGTTAATGGCTGGGGTCCACCAGACAGGACGCCTGCCTTTGGGGGAATGGGTCTTGGTTTTATTTGGGATTGCATGATCCATGCATTCTTGAAGGTGTCCGTAGAAAGCGTTTATAAAGGATTCAGTGGTGTGGGCTGTGGTTTCCACTGGCCCAGGGGCCTTGAAGGATACCACTTCAGTCTTAAGTGTGAAGTCAGCTTTTGAGAAATTCTTTACTGTGGTCTTTTGTGCTGGGGGTGGGGGCGGGATGTGGATTTGCCGTGAGATTAATTTATGGTCTGATCTCACCAATGAGGGGTATACTTACGGTGTGGAGCATTGTGTCCCCATGTTTGTGATGATCAGGTCTAGTATATTACCTCCTCTTGTGGGAGTGGTGACTAGTTGTTCCATCTCATTTGAGTTTATGAATTCTAGGAACCTTTGGGCTAGGGTGTTGGGGCTTGAGTAATGCTCCCAGTCTATGTTTGGGTAGTTGAAGTCTCCCAATATGATGGTATTTGGAGAGACATTCATACTCTCCAGTGTCTTCAGGAAGGCTGAGTGGGGTTACTGAGTTTGAGAGGGTGGTCTGTAGCATGCTACAAACTGTAGGGCAGTTTTGCCTACGGTTAGTTGCACATGGATGGTCTCAGATGCTTCGTGCATTGCCACTAACCTGGAGGTGTGGATATCTTTGATGAATATGGATACTCCCCCTCCTTTTGTGGTTCGGTCCAAGTTTTGAGGCCGAAAAGTATGATATGAGGTATAACCTGGTAGTGCTGGGGTGCTCTCAGGAGCCTTGAACCAGGTTTCAGTCACTGCACAGACATTGATGTTCTCCATACTGAGGAGGGCTTCGAGAGCATGCATCTTGAGGTTTAGACTTCTGGCGTTGAGCGGCATTACCCTTAGTTTTTTTCCACTTGTATTTTCTAGGGAGGTGGGTTTGTCTTTTGAGCCTTGCCTAAAAAAGGCACTATGGGGGTGGCAAGAGCCTTGGCCAATATCCGGAAGCCCAGGGGTGACGGGTGCAAGCCGTCCCTTGTGAAGCAGCGTGGCTTGTCAAGCATGTCGTCCCAAGCAGACAGACATTGGATCATCTTAGAATGACACCAGTAATTGAGCCAATTGTTAAAGCTGATCATTTTGTCTTTGTACTGTGGCATCATTCTTGGTGAGGGTAAGATGCTGCTCAGGGTCACGGTCATACCGGCTTGGGCTACATAATCAGAGAGCTCCTCTGTCTCTTTTCATGTAGTCCAGGGAGGTACATCTCAGGTCATTCACACCGGCATGGACAATGACTGAGTCATATTTGTACTTGCTTTGGAGTGACCTGAGTGCTTGTGTTATGTGGCAGATTCTAGCGCCCGACAGGCAGCTTACTGTAACCTTTTCCTTGTTCAGTCTGGTGAGCAGGACGTCAGTGTGTCTGACTATGGAGTCACCTATTACAAGTGTATCAGGCATGTTGTTTGGCCTTAAGGACTTTGACTGTTTGGCACACTGACTTTGTGAACTATGTGTTGCATGTCCAATAAAAAAGAGGTAGATACTCCAAGACAATCTAAGTCAACCAGGAACTCAAACCAAAAAATGATGAATAAATCCTTTATTACTGAAAAACAGTTGCTCAGAACGTTTCTTCAGACTTTAATAAAACAAAGATACTTGCTCTGCTTAAATACATAGAGCTAGCCAATAAAACATATGCATTCAAAACATCCAATGAAGACAATAGAAATAGTCACGTGAAAAACTTCCTTAAGGTATCTGTATATCTCACAGCTTATAAAAGAAACATATAGAGATTATCACTTAATAGAAATTCAGTAAAAAACTGCTAGATATGTATATTCAAGAAACATACATCCAATAACCATATAAATATTATGCACATAGACAAAAACATCTATAAAAAATGATACAGAAAAAATTTGTTAAAGATATATATAGTCTGATATAAAACATAAATATATGTATGTGTATTTGTTTGGGGGCACTAATACTGAGACACATCGCTACACTCAAGCTCCTCTATCCACGAGTGCAGATTTAGTTGTTCCCTCCACTTCCTGCACAGCGCCAGCTCTTCCTGTGAGCGCTGAGCATTCGACCAACGTACATTGCACTACAGTTAGCTCTCAAGCTGCCACACCGACTGTTGAACTCATGGTTCTCTCCTGTGCAACGCCAGCCCTTCCTATTAGTGCTGAACACTCGACTAACGCAACTTGCTCCACCACAGGTCTCCAAGCGTCTACATCGGCTGCTGAACAAGTTGTTTGCAGAAAAACCATTACAGCCAAAGGAACAGAGACAGATACGTGGATCAATGAAGATTCCAATCTTGTCTTCCCGCTCCCTTTTCGTATGGAACAGAGACAGTCATGGAGTCCACATCCGCAATCGAGGAAGAGGAAAAACTCAGGAGGACCGTTCGAGTTCCAGAGAAAGGCTCTGAAACCAGTAACACGGACTTAGTGGTTAATTTATCGCATTATGCATTAACAGAGTCTGAAAGTAAGTTAAGTAAAGGTTTATCTTTCATCCCTTCGCAGGATGTGGATGTCAGTGAGCTTATAAGGAATGTGGCACTTGGTATGCTTTTTGATAATGGTACTGCTGATAATACTGCAGAGAACATTTTTAAGAAACCCTCTGTGTTCCAAATTTGCATCCTTTACTAGAAACTTTTGAGAGGGCTTGTACTAATGATTTATTGAAGTATTTTGAAAGCAATGATAAGAGACCTGAATTTTATAATTTGTCTAAAGGGGAAAGAGCAGCTTTACTGAAGCTACAGGAAAATGATAGTATTACAATAAGACCAGCAGATAAGGGTGGTGCCACTGTGTTACTGGACAGTAGCTATTATAATGATACTATGCTTGGAATGTTGTCCGATGAATCTACATATGAAAAATTATATAAGCCGAGTTTAAATAAGTTAATTAATTCTGTGCATGCTGATCTGTATGATATGCTAATGTGTGGTGTTATTGATGAAAATTTATACAAATATTTTGTAAAAG